>NC_054486.1:5130212-5212712 GCF_017639515.1 Carcharodon carcharias | reverse complement strand
GCACGTCTCTGTCAGCCCGACGCGGACCCGGCCCTGTGGTCGGTGTACGATGAGAAGAAGGGCGTGCTGCGGGACCTACAACCCGTTGGGTCCTGGGGTCCATGCATGAGGTTGCGGATCCGGTTCCTCAAGGAGATGGACCGCGGCTCCCCCTTCTTCTACTCGCTGGAAAAAAGGCACGGGGTCCATCAACAGCTCTTTACGCTGCTGGCCGACGACGGATCCCTTGTCTCGGACCCGGAGGGCATCAGGGCCATCGCCCGAGATTACTACACTGCCTTGTTCTCTCTGGATCTGTCCAGCGAGGACGCTTGCAGAGTTTTGTGGGAGGACCTGCCGCAGGTCGGCCTGGAGTGTGCCGGAAAGCTCGACTCCCCGATAGCCCCCTCGACGGTCTCTCCAGGGGCAAATCCCCGGGGCTGGACAGGCTGACCGTGGAGTTCTTCAGGGCATTCTGGGATGTCCTGGGGAGCGGCTACGCTGTCTCTTGACCAGGAGAAGGTGCTCGACAGGGTGGATCACGGATACTTACTCAGAACTCTGCGAGCGTTCGGGTTCGGGACGCATTTTGTCGCCCGGATCCGACTTCTGTACACCGCCGTGGAGTGTCTAGTGAAGGTTAACGGGTCCCTGACGGCGCCCCTTCGCTTTGGGAGAGGGGTACGTCAGGGCTGCCCCCTGTCTGGCCAGTTGTATTCTACTTGCGTGGAGCCTTTCCTGCGCCTCTTGCGGAGGAGGTTGTCGGGTTTGGTTCTGCGCGGGCCGGGCATTGGGGTGGTCCTTTCGGCTTATGCCGATGACGTTCTCCTTATGTTTAGTGACCTGGCTGACCTGCGGAGGATGCGCGAGTGCCAGGAGGTCTGCTCTGCCGCTTCTTCTGCCAGGATCAACTGGGGTAAATGTTCTGGACTCCTGGTCGGTCAGTGGCAGATGGATCCCCTACCCGAGGAGCTCAGGCCTTTCACCTGGAGCAGGACCAGCCTCCTCTACCTGGGGGTCCATCTCTGCCCCGCTGAGGAATCCTGGCCGGCAAACTGGCAGGAACTGGAGACGAAAGTCACCGCTCGCCTGCGGCGCTGGACAGGACTGCTCCGAGTGCTATCTTACCGAGGTCGAGTTCTGGTCATAAACCAGCTGATCGCCGCCATGTTGTGGTATCGGCTGGTCACTTTGACCCCTCCCCCGGACTTTGTCACAAGAATCCAGAGATTGTTAGTCGACTTCTTCTGGGACAAAAGATTGCACTGGGTCGCTGCTGAGGTTCTGAGTCTCCCGCTTAGGGAGGGTGGTCAGGCGCTAGTGTGCCTAGGCACACAGGTGGCGACTTTCCACCTTCAGACCCTGCAGCGATACCTCTACGTCGAGCCTCCTCCTAGATGGTGTGCCCTGACGATGTATTTCTTCCGTCAGGTGCACGGCCTGAATTATGACGTGCAGCTCCTGTTTATAGAGCAGAGGGGCCTCGGTGGCTCCTTGCAGGCGTTGCCCGTCTTTTACCAGGACCTGATCAAAGTCTGGAAAGTGGTTGCCTCGCGACGCAGCTGTCCCCCGTCAGGAGTAGCGGCTATCGTCAGAGAGCCGCTGCTCAGGAATCCGCCCCTCCATCCTTTTCAGTGGTTGGCGGAGAGGAGGGCTGTGGCCGCAGGGGTGACCAGGATCGGGGACGTGCTGGGTGGCGGAGGACTGGGCTGGATGCTCCCACAGGAGTTGGCGCGTCCGTGGACGTCCGGCCCGCGGCCGATGCCATTCAAGACCTCAGGGCAGGCGTGCTCGGCCCCGATGTTATACTGGGTCTTGAGGTGGCCCAGGTGCGTGGTGGTCTTCCCTCTGAGCGTACCCCTGTTCAGACAGAATTCCACATGGGCTCCAAGCCCCGAACCCTCCCTCGGGTGCCGGTGCCCCGCAGTATGAGCTGCCTCGGGGAAATGCCCTCCGTGTCCTTTAGCAGGGCGCGGAGGGGTTTCCTGTACGGGCTGCTGCTGCACACCTTTCACTTCCTTGCCCTCGCCCACCCCCCCGGACACGCCCTGGCGGGCCTTGTTGCCGTCCGGCGGCAGAGCTCCCACTGGGGGGCCTCTATGGAAGTGTCCTCCCACTTTCCATCAGGGACCTAGGGTGGGGGGTGTTGCATGCAGCAGCCTTATACAACCATAGGTTGTGTCAGTTCATGGACTCCCAAAATACCTGCACCTTTTGCGGTCATGTGGAGTCTGTGTATGTATATGTGTGTGTTTGTGTGTGTGTGTGTGTGTGTGTGTGTGTGTGTGTGTGTGTGTGTGTGGGTGTGTGTGTGGGGGTGATTGGGTGTGTGTGTATCTGCGTGGTGTGAGTGTGTGTGCATGTGTGTGTGTGTGTGTGTGTGAGTGGGTGCATCTGTGTGCTTATGTGTTTGTGTGTGGGTAGGTGTGCGTCTGTGTCTGTGTGGTGTTTGTGTGTGTGTCTGTGTGTGTGAGTGTGTGTGTCTGTGTGTGTGGGTGGGTGTGTGTGAGTGTGTGTGTGTGTGTGTGTGAGTGTGTGTGTGCATGCGCACGTGTGCATGTATGCGTGTGTGCGTTTGTGAATGTGTGTGTGTTTGTGTGTGTATGTGCATGTGTACGTGTGTGTGTGCATGTGTGTGTGTGTGTGTATGTGTGTCTGAGTCTGTGTGTGTGCGTGTGCATGTGTGTGTGTGTGTGTGTGCATGCGTGCATTTGCATGTGTGCAGTTGTGTGTGTGTTTATATGTGTGTGCATGCATGTATGTGTATGCGTGTGCATGCATGCGTGTGCTTGTGTGAGTGCATGCATGTGCATGTGCATCTGTGCTTTTGTGCGCGTATGTGTGCGCATGCATGTATGTGTGTGTGAGTGCATGTGTGTGCTTTTGTGTGCATTTGTGTGGTCTGTGTGCTTGTGTACGTGTGTGTGAACGTGTGTGCGTGTGCATGAGTATGCATGCGTATGTGCGTGCATGTGTGTGCATTTGTGTGTGTGTGCGTGTGTCTGACCTGAATGATGTATGAGGGCTGAATGCTTGCCATCACGTTTTTATTATTTTTCTCAGATTTGGTGGTTAATAAATTATCTTTTCCTTTGACTCAAGAAAACTTTGTTTGATTGGCTGTTTATTGCTCACAGCTTTAATAGTTAAATATATTCTGATTCGGCAAAGGCATATCCTCGTGAAAAAGTAACTTAAACCTTTGTTGTGACCAACTGAGGAGGTTGAATGGAGGGGAACCAGTTCACTCCTCCTCACCTGCTCGTAACAAAATTTAAGCATCTTGATGTGCATGATAATCAGCATTATCCTGCGGGCCACCCATCTGTGTCCCTGGAGAACTCTGCTCCGACATCACCCGACAGAGAGTTGTGTAATGAACTGTCCATTTCCCCTGCTCTTGCTCCAGCGCATTCATTCACAGTGAGTCACTGCCTGCAGCTCCGACCTGTATCCTACCCTCTCAGTTATGCTCAGTGCCAGTGTTTGAGTTGGTGGCTGCAAGTGTCAGATCAAGTGAGGGGGCTTGTCCAGCATGAGTGTAGTGGATCTCTAGTCTCCTTCATGAGGCACACATCACTGAAATGAAACAGATGAACATTTTTGAGTACCAAATGTCTTTGAAATTTGCATGTTTGTTAACTGCTAAAAAAAAATTTGCAATGATTGGTCAGGTGTCAGTTCTTGGGTATCTGGAAGCAGAAAATCAGAAATGGAGGGTTAGGATGAGGGAAGGTGTTTGGATGGAAAGCAAGAGGGTACACATGATCTGTAGCTTGCACTTCATGTTAGATAACAGGCTGAGGATGAGGTGGAATTTGATAAGCAGCATAAGGAAGTAACATCCCATCAGCCTGAATGTCCTCAGTGATACCAGATGCAATGGCTCCTGTACCGATGGCCCCACTATCTTTTGCAGCGGGCTTCGGAGATGCGGGGGTGCCTGAGTCCTGTGGTTCTTCTCTCTTCCCTCCTGTTATGTGCAACCTTGTTTTGCAAAAAAGAAAGGGAAGAGTATCAATGAATATGTTGCAATGTGTTCAGGTCTTGTGCCAGATGAATAGCCGGAGGTATGCGGAGGTTGGAGACGTGGCTGTGAGGCTGGCATCATTCGTGGGTGTGTGAGGGTGAAGCGGAGCACCCAGATATTAGACATGGGTCCTCGTTGCTAGAGATCGCTGATGGGTGAACAATGGGAATAGGGTGCATTGACCAGCCGAAGAGGTTGGTGGAATGGTGGGTAGGAGATGTCATTTGATGATGCATTCACTGACCTTGATCATTGATGTGAGTTCATTGAATGTCTTGTGGCACTGCTGCCAGGTTCTTGGGAGCAGTCTACCGGAATTGGCCTCCCTGTCCACCTACTTCCATTCCCTTCTCAGGGTGACTCTTGGGGACTCCCAGGACCCCCATGGAAAAATGGTCTCCCTCCTGATAGTAACTTGGCCAAGGTCTCCAGTACTGCATCCGAGGACCTGGAAATCCTTTCTCTATCCTGTTGCTCCATTTGGTATTCTCTTTACAGCCCCTTGTTCTAAAGGCAATCAACAACAGCTTCCTCCTCATTCGTGCAACTCCCCTTTCAGAGGGTCAGGTCACCTTGAATATGTGCCGGTCAGCTGGAACACCTGCTAGTCACGTACAATGTTGGACTCCCTGTTGAGAGTTCAGCCAGTCACAGCATGGATTGTACTCAGCTGAATGTTTTAATCATTCGAATGAAGAGACAGCACGAAGTTTGCATGTTGCCTAACTTAAGACCGGCCACTGGCTAATCTTGAACCACGCTGCTCTCAGCCGAGAAAGGGAGGATTCCAACATTTAGCCCCAGAAGTGTGAGTTTGGAGCCTGCAGCTAAAATTTACATTCCAATTCAATTGACAGTCTGGTTCTTTGCATGGGGTGGAGCTATGTTACTGAGTACCAGCGGGTGGAGAGTTCACTGATTCAGTGCATACAATTGAGGAAACCAGGGCATAGGATAAAGCCCAACATAAGTCACTTACGTGTGACTTTGCTTCATCTATATTGGTGAAAACTGACATTAAACCAAAATTACACTGTTTTGGTGTAGGTTTCAAGGAAATTTCAGACCTTAATTTTGCAACATGCAATCAAGTGTTTGGTCTCACTACTGGAACAATCTTTGTTATTGTTTCCCTTTTACATCAAGGCTAATAGATTTTAACTTTCACTCTTTTGCAAATGAGAATATCAGGTGGGAATTAATCCCTTTTTTTTGGCATTGTGGTACTTTGTTTCAAACGTTTCCAGGCAGTGGCTTGGTCCGTTCTTGCACAACGCCTGTGCAAGTCATGAATGTTCAGCCTCGAGGTTTCTCCTTGAAGATGTCCTCCGTCGTCTTTCATTGTTCGCAGTGACATTTCCAATTCTGTCGCTTGCAGCCATCCCTCAACCACAGAGGTAGTTCAGTCAGCTTCCAAAAATACCAGCTTTTCGGAACAACCCTCCTGTGCTAAGAGTGTAAAATGGGTCTCTCGTCTGTATAATAAATGAATTCATGAATACCTATTCCCAGATGACATTAATAGCAGTGAGGAACAGTTAATGTTAATTTCTGTAGGTAATGCATGAAGGCTCAAAAAAACGTTGGAAAGGTCAGCATCTGTTGTCATGCAGGAAGATGATGAAATTTGATTGGTTGCTAAATGTCATCAATGTATCCTAAATTTCTACATGTCATACTTTTAACTGATTATGATTGCAGTTATTCACATTATTTTTATGTAGCTGTTAAATTTTACATGAAAAATGATTAAGCTAACAAAATTTTATGGGGTTAAATTGGATAGCCCTGATAAAGGACACAGGGGCCGTGATGTGTGATTAATCCACTGATTGCAATACAGCCAGCAAACCAGGTTTGCGCATTGGCATCATTACCAAGTACAGCCAGCACTAACCGCACTGCTGAGCGGCTGCAGATGCCAGCAGGAGACCCAGAACTGTGTCTTACTAGTGCCAGTTAAAGCTTGCCTGCAGATTAAAGGGGAGGTGCATGGAGCCAAGCAGGAAATGACTCTTATCTGGAAATGGCACAACATAGGAGGGAGTAGTCTCCATGGTTTATGAAATACACTCTAGAGGCCTTAGTGGAGGAGTGGAAAGGAGGAGAGATGCCCTGAATCCATACAAGGCCGGGAGGTCCTCCAGACTTATGGTGAAGAGGCATTGTGAACAGATAACCTTGGAGGTCAATCCCCGAGGATCTGGATGCTGTCCCATAAGAAGTTCATAGAATGATAGAATCAGAAAACGATCCAATACAGGAGGAGGCCATTAGGCCCTCTAGCCTTTACTGGCTCTTTGGTAGAGTTTTCTAATTTATCCAACTCTCCTGCTCTTTTTCTAAAGTCCTGTACATGTTTTCCCTTCAAGTTAATTTTGTTCTTAAATTTGCTCTTAAAATCTAACCCAGTTTGTAATTAGCAGTAACTGGAAAGTATTGTGTAAGTAGGATACATTACTTTTACATTGCAGTTTAGAAAGGGTAAACTCACTCTCTGCTGTGAGAGCTGTGTAGTTAATTAGCTAACTGGTTGAATCTGGTTACTTTAGCCCCAGTTCAGTTTGGCTGTAAATACAAAGCCTCTTTCGTGCAGCTGAGGCAAACAGAGCAGAGCTGAGGAAACTGAGTGCAGACTTGGAGTTTGGTGAGGGGAGAGTTTGAAGAAGGGGGGGTGGGGAAGGAGGTGCTCATTTCCTTTTTCTATCTTTCTCACCCTATAGGAATTGGTTCTTGCCCTACTATAGGGAAAGGAGCTAACCATTTGGTTAGTTTCTGGTGAGTGGCTAAGGTCTATTTTATGCCTAAAGTTAAAAATTTAATACAAATTGGCAGTAAAGTTAATAACATCTATAAAAAAGCAACATTAGGAAGTGAATAATATAATTAAGTAATTATTTAAAACACATTAAGGTTGGAAGGACAGGTGATGTGTCGAGGCTGCAGCATGTGGGCGTTCCTAATAACATTGTGATCCAGGGCAAACAACGTCTGCAGTAAGTGTTTGCGGCTCGAGGAGCTTCAGCTCAGAGTCATTGAGCTGGAGGCTGAGCTGCAGACACTGTGACACATCAGGGAGGGGGGGGAAATTACCTGGATGCTTTGCACCAGGAGGCAGTCACACCACTTCTGATTTGGTCAGGGACAGGAGAGTGTAACAGCGAGTGAGGCAGGTAAGGGGACCCAAGGGCAGGAGTGCAGGAGTTTGAGTCTCTGCAATTGTCCAATAGGCTTGAGGCATTCCCAGCTTGTTTGGATGAGAGTGGGGGCTACAGAGTGGATAAGCAAACCGACCATGGCACCTTGGTACAGGAAGCCGTTCAAGTGGGGGGAGCAAAAAGGAACGTAGTGGTGGTAGGGGACAGTATAGTGAGGGGGAATTGACACTGTTCTCTGTAGTTAAGAGTGAGAGTCCAGATGGCTGTGTTGCCTGTCCAGTGCCAGGGTTCAGGAAATATGCTTAGGGCTGGAGAGGAACTTGCAGTGGGAGGGGCTGGATCCAGTTGTTGTGGTCCATATAGATACCAACAGCATCGGTAGAACTAGGAAAGAGGAGTTAGGTACCAAATTGAAAAGCAGGAGCTCAAAAGTTATAATCTCTGGATTATTACCTGTGCCATGTCCAAATTAGCATAGGGTAAATAAAATTAGAGAGGTGAACATGTAGCTCAAAGACTATTGTGGGAGAAGTGGGTTCTGATTTGTGGAGGGAAAAGTGGGGGCTGTACCGTTAGGACTGTCTACACTGAACCCTGCTGGGGCCAGTGTTCTCGTGAACCACATAACTAGGGAAGTAGAGAGGGTTTTAAACAAATTAGTGGGGGCAAGGGCTCAAATATGGAAAGATGTGGTAAATCAAAGAGTAGAGACAAGGTAAGAGAGGAAAATGGTAACATGAGAAATGAGGGTCAGCGAATGGCAGCAAGGGACAGAGATAAAAAAAACTAAGAATGCACCAAGAATCAAGACCATCTGTCACAAAGGTGACAAAACTAAAGGGTTTATATCTAAATGTGCATAACGTTCATTACAAAGCAAACAAATTGATAGTGCACATTAAATATGGAGATAGTTGCAGGATGACAAGGATTGGGTCCTGAACATTGAGGGGTACATGACCTTCAAGGAGAATAGGAAGCTAGGTAAAAGGTGGAGGGGTAGCACTGTTAATCAAGGATGGCATTGGTGCAATAGTTAGAGATGACCTTGGTTCAGGAGACCAGGAAGTAGAATTGGCTTGGGTAGAGATGAGGAATATTAAGAGCAAGCAATAACTAGTGGGGGTGGTCTCCAGACCCCCTAACAGTAACCACAATGTAGCATAAAGTGTCCAAGAAGAAATATTGGGTGATAAAGGGACAGCAAAATTATAGGTGACTTTAATCTACATCTAAACTGGAAAAACCAGACTGGTGGTAGTAGCCTAGATGAGGAATTCATAGAATGCTTGGAGAGAGTTTCTTAGAGCAGCATGTTCTGGAACCAACCAAAAAGCGGGTGATATTAGACTTGGTGTTGTGTAATGAGACACGATTAGTTAACAACCTGAGAGTAAAGGCACCCTAGATAGCAGTGACCACAATATGATTGAATTTTACATCCAGTTTGAAAGGGAGAAGAGTGGGCCTAAGACTAGTATTTTAAACTTAAATAAGGGCAACTATGTTGGCGAGAGAGCTGGGCTAGCTGAAGTGAACTGGGATACTAAGCTAGGGGATAGACCAATAGAGAAGCAATAGCAGACATTTAAGAGGATATTTCAGAATAATAAGAATAAGTATGTTCCTACTACAAAGAAAAATTCTAAGGGGAGGACCCACCATCCACGGTTGACTAAGGAAGTAAAGGAAGGCTCAAACTTAAAGAAAAAGGATATAACTGCAAAGGGATAAGTGGCAGGTCAGATGATTGGTCAGAATATAAAGAACGGCAGAGAATGACTAAAAGGTTAATCAGGAGAAAGAAATTAGAGTATGAGAGGAAGCTAGCCAGAAATGTAAAAACAGATAGCAAGAGTTTCTTCAGGTATTTAAAAAGGAAAAGAGTAAGTAAAGTGAGTGTGTGTCCTCTAGAGACTGACAGTGGGGAGTTAATAGTAGATAATAAGGAAAAGGTGGATGAAATTAACAAATATTTTACTTCTGTCTTCACTATAGAGGATACATAAACCATTCCAGTAATTGCTGTGAATAGGAGGTGGGAGGGAGAGGGGAACTTGGTGAAATTACAATCACTAGGGAAATGGCACTGAGCAAACTGATGGAGCCGTGGGCTGACATGTCTCCGGGTCCTGATGGACTACATCCTAGGGTCTTAAAAGAGGTGGCTAATGAGGTAGTTGATGTGTTGATGTTAATTTTCCAAAATTCCCTAGATTCTGGAAAGGTTCCATCTGACTGGAAAGTAGCAAATATAACCCCTCCATTCAAGAAGGGAGGGAGGCAGAAAACAGGAAACTCTAGGCCAGTTAGCCTGACATCTGTCGTGAGGAAGTTGTTAGTCGATCATTAAAGAGGTTATAGCTGGGCAGTTAGAGAAACTCAAGGTAATCGGGAAGAGTCAGCATGGTTTTTGAAAGGGAAATCATGTTTAACCAATTTAGTAGAGTTCTTTGAGGAAGTAGTATGTGCTGTGGATAAAGGGAGCCTGCAGATGCACTGTACTTGGATTTCCAGAAGACATTTAATAAGAATACGTCAAAGTTATTGAGGAAAATAAAGGCTCATGGTGTAACGAGTAACATATTAGCCTGGATAGAGGATTAGCTGGCTGACAGAAAACAGAGACTATGCATTCACGGGTCTTTGTCTGATTGGCAGGATATGAGTGGTGGGGACTCTCAGGGGTCTGTGCTGGGGCCTCAAATTTTTATAATTCATATCAATGGCTTAGATGAGGAGACCGAAGGCATGGTAGCTAAATTTGCAAATGACACAAAGATAGGTAGGAAAGTACATTGTGATGAAGACATATGAGTTTGCAGATGGATATAGATAAGTTGAGTGCGCAAAAATCTGGTAGATGGAGTATAACGCAGGAAAGTGTGAAGTTGTTCACTTTGACAAGATGAATAGAAAAACAGAATATTACTTGAACAGAAACTCACTGCAGAATTCTGAGGTGCAGAGGGATCTAGGTGTTCTTGTGCATGAGTCTCAAAAAGTTAGTATGCGGGTATAGCAAGTAATTGAGAAGGCTAATGGAATGCTATCCTTTATTATGAGGAATTTAACATAAAGTAATGAGGTTATGCTTCAGTTATACAGGGCATTGGTGAGAACGCATCTTGAATACTATATGCAGTTTTGGTCTCCTTATTTAAGAAAGGATGTAAATGCATTGGAGGCGGTTCAGGGGAGGTTTACTAGACTGATACCTGGAATGAGTGGGTTGTTTTATGAGGAAAGGGTGGACAGACTGGGCTTGGTTCCACTGGAGTTTAGAAGAGTGAGGGGTGATTTGATTGAAGTATACAAGATCCTGAACGGCCTTGACAAGGTGGATGGGGAAAGATGTTTCCTCTTGTGGGTGAGCCCAGAACTAGGGGCCACTGTTTTAAATATAGGGGTCAGCCTTATAGGGCAGAGATGAGAGGAATTTTTTTCTCTTGGAGGGCTGTGTGACTTTGGAACTCTTTGCCTCAGTAGGCGGTGGAGAAGGGGTCACTGAATATTTTTAAGGCAGAGGTAGATAGAATCTTGTTAGGCAAGGGAATCAAAGGTTATTGGGGGTAGATAGGAATGTAGAACTCGAAACACATACAGATCAGCCATGATCTTATTGAATGGTAGAGTGGCTCGAGGGCCAAATGGCCTCCTTCTGCCCTTATTTCATATGTTCGTAAGTATTTATCCAATTCACTTCTGAAAGTTGCTTCCTAGTTTGCTGGCTATGAAAATGATTGGTTGCTCACCCTGTTCGATCTCATCACTGTTACTCAGTGCCTGGAGATCCCTGGACTTGGTGCCAGATTCAAACTAACATTAGGAAAGGGGAAATTCACACCTCGGAGTTTATTAAAACCTCGTGGGCAGCTTTCTTTGAGGTCAGTGGCGAGGACAATCTTTTCACCTATCACTGCAAAATCTGGGCCACTTTCTCCTCCCATTCACATTAGACTAGAGACTCCTCTGAATTCTCCAGTAAGTGTTTGACCAATGATGGCAGCTCCTTTTCCCACTCAATCACTGTTGCTGGATGGATATTAAGGTTCAGAAGTTGCATCAGCCTCAGCATAGCAAATTCTTGGTTCCTCCTTGACATGGACAGCAAGACGCATTGAGGAGCTGGGTCAGCAGTGCCTGGGCTTTAGGGAGATTGTCATCTTCATTGACTTGCAGTTTGTTTTTTTCATCAACATTGGGAAGTTTTAGAAAGACATTATTGAGCTATTTGGGAAATGTGGAGAAAGCCTTAGACCCTATAGTGGCTAAAGAGTCTTTCTCCACTGATATCAACACACTATATAGTCTGTTGTTTAAAATTTAACTCCAGGGGAAGTCCTCTGAATGAAAGATCCCAATACAGACATCATCTTCCTGGTGCCCAAGGATACACTGGAGGAAGAGCTGCCCAGGTAAGTCCCAAGTATCTTGTATTTCTAGAGGAAATAACCAGAGAATTTTTTCATCACAGAGTGTCTGTGTAGGCTACTGGATGTTGCCAAAGAGAGTTCAGTGACTTGACCCGAGTGGTCAAGGTCAGTCACTGCAACTTCAGATGCCATATCGAGCCAAATACATCAGTAGCTTCAGCCACTGCTGAATGTACCACACGCCCATCACACACTTTGCAACAATTTCAACCAATCAGGTTTCATATCTAACATTCATAGCTTCACTTCACCCTCACACACTTAGCACTGCAGTGATTCACAACAGGTATATCACAGCAGGGATATTACAGCAGGTATATCACAGCTTGCACCCACTGCCAGTTACTCAACTAGATTGCACAACATTCATTGACACATTTCCCTCTGTTTTGCAGGACAACATGACACACAACTGAAAGCAGCACGAGCTAACCAGAGAGGGACACTGGCATGTCTCAATCTCCATGGTGGAGAGGTACTGACCATTACTGGGGGCCCCATTCCTGAAGCTGTAGCAAGCAGTTGGGCTGAAACCATCGAAGATCATGGTATCCTCATACCTAATCCTCCTTCTCACATCCCACCTCCCCCTTATCCCTCCTTCTGATTTTCAGGCTACGAGTGATGTAAGCATGCATTTCTTACTTTCCCTCACTTCTTTTACCACAAGCCTTTCTCCTTTCAGGTAGCCAAGAAGTGGAACCTGACCAGCCGGTGGAGAAACAGCAAGAAGCTTGTGAAGAAGTCACATGGTCACTGGATTTCAAACTCGCTGTCCCCAGCTCAAATGCTGCCACTACCACATCACTCAAAGCACAACATAAAGGTGGGACCTGCACATGCAGCTGAACAGGTGGCAGGAAACAAGGATGAAGCGGGTACCAGCTCACCGGGCAGGCAAGGCTACATGCAAGTTTTGCTACTGAGAACTCAGGTGAGAGGTTTGTTGGGGCAGTGTACTGATGAGTGCTGATGGACATGCATGATAAAATGTTTGGTGCATTGGGAAGCCTGCGATCAATGTCAAGAGGCATGAAGGAGTCCAGCATTAATTTGACAGAGGGCTTTGCATAGAGCTTGGAGCTCATCCTTTCCAGAATGGAATTGGTGGCCAACTCCATGAGCACAGTTATTGATGCAACCATGATACAGCGGTCTGATAGCCGATGTGACAGTTTGCCTGGTTGTCCATGTGCCCAATGCCTGAATGTGCTGTAGGGGAAGCTCAGACAGAATTCATGCAAGTTCAGCTTGCTGCCATCATGGCTATGGACTACGATGAGTTACAGGGCTTTGCACATTATACTCTTAATACATTGCAGGATTGTTGAAGCACCTGCTCCAGGGAAGTGCCAGTATCTCCATGGAACACAAGCCACCTATCCTTTCTCAGGAAAGTAGCATTGCCCTTCCACCCCTCTCACCCTGCCAGTGCCTTTACTGCTGCCTGTTAGCCATGCAGCTCAGGCTGTCTCTACCCCTCCCGAGGTGGCACAGTCCAGAGCTGGGCCTTCTAGGCCCAGAGCTGCTCGAGGTCCTCCAAGGTCACCTGGAGTCTTCTCCACTGAAGGTCACCAGCTTTTCACCAGCAGCTGGGGTAGCAACGCCTAGGAGCACGAAGACAGGCAAAGGCAAATGGACGACAGGTTCTAAGGGAATGCACATGGGTGATTAGTTGACTTTTATATGGAATATAACATGGCTTCATTTAGAAATTTGGTTCCGAATGTTTATTTTGTGGTGGATTTTTTAAAAAGTTTGAATTGTGGCCAAGTAAGCATTGTGATGGTTAGTGACAGGGAAGGTAAGGGATGGGGCTGTAGGTGAGTGGGGATTTGGGATTGTGGTTTCTAATGTAAGCCTCAGGTGAGTTCTTCATAGACAGCCCAGGCCGAAGGGGGCTGCCTAGGTTTCCATCTTCTCTCCGTGCATCTCCTGTACCTCCTCCTAAGCTCTTCATCGTGTAGCTGATTGATGTCATGATCTGCTAGCTCAGCATATCTCCTGTGGATGTTTACTGCCCTAACACCTGCCCAATATGATGTCTGGTGAAATTCACCCAACAATTGTGCACCTGTGCCATGCATGCTATGCTGGAGTTCTAAGGGGCACTCACAGTGCCCACAAAATGGACGCTAATGAGCCCAATTTCTCACCCAGCGTCTCTCCACTTCCGTACACTTCATTGCAATATTTTTACAGACTGTATAAATCTCATGGTTTGCTGAATTCAAAAGCTGCTCGAGCATTCTCCCTGCAGTTACATGCAGAGTGATCTGTGAAGAACTAACTTCAACAGTTGCCATGGCATCATTTACCTAGTTCTGTGATGCTGGCTGGAAATGGATTAAGGGGCAGGCAGGTTATTTCAATTTCTACTTGCCCATAGAAGTGCTCCATCTATTGCACTATCAGAAAATTCTCAAAACGGTCTGCAATCTATTCCACAATATCGATATTTTAACATTCATTCAATTAGACCTAGTTAAATGAACATGGCACTTGAATAATTTATGCCTGTTTTATTTTTGGTTACAATGGAGCATGTAGTGGTTAATCTCCAAGGTACTCATGTACTTCAGTCACTCTGAAGCATTCTGTTTTTTCTTCTGCAGCCAAAGTTCAATCTTTATTCAGCCCCAATTATTAAAGATTTTCAGTGAATGTTTCCACTTTGTCACCTTGGTTTTTCTCTGCATAATTCGGCCAAAATTGGAACAACTGGTGGAAAAATTTGTGAAGTTTTAAGCTCAAATTACATTCGGCGCGACTCGCGTTTTGATAACCCCTGTGTTCTCATTTTTAAAACACTGAGCTAAAAACAGATCTCACCCACAAGACCCTTCCCCGCTCAGGCTGAATCAGTTACCATTGTGAGGTTCCACTAACTGTGTGTGTTTGCTGCCCTTCACAAAGGCTTTATAAATTAAACTGGATCTTTTGGGTACTAGGACACTAATAAGCACATTTACAAGCTTCTGCATATATGTTTTAATTTAGTAAGAACTGACTACTGTACCCCAGCATCACTTGTAAATTGTTCTACATATTTTTTAAAAGTCGTTTAAAGCAACTTAAGATCAGAATACTCTCTGGAGATGGATTGACACTGATTAAAAATGTTTCTCTTTTGTGATAAACCAATTTTCAGCCATATTATTCAAACAGCACAAGTTACACGCCAAAGTATATCAAGGAAAACATTTTAAAGCAATTTGTTTTAAAAAGTCACAATTTAAACTGCTGCATAATTCATCATCTTGCTGACAGATTTTATATTTGGGGATATGCAAATGAATTTCAGCAGAAATTCGAGAAGAAAATACACTTTTCAAAATGGTTGCAGTTTTGAGTGTGATTTTGCCCAAAATGGGAATTGTACTCACTTGTACCCGGTGCATCATGATGATACAACGGGTTCAATTTTACCTGAACACATGAATTCTGTGTGGGGTCGGGGCGGGCATAGGGTTGGGGGGGGGGTGGGAAGCACATCTGGAGGTCATCATTGACACAGAGCCCTCATGGGACCCTGCACATGTGTGACTCAACTGGTGAAGCAGATTACTTAATTTTTAATATTCATTCTCAGAACGTGCATCATTGAGAAGGCCAGCGTTCACTAGCCCTATCCCTTGCTGTCCTGAGCAGATGGTGGTGATGGTGATGAGTGCCTTCCTGAACTGCCATGTAGATTGATACAATTGAGTGGCTTGCTGGACCGCGTCAGGAAACAATTGGCCAACAATGCAGTTGTCGACTGGAGAGACATACAGGCCAGGAGGATGGGTAAGGACAGCAGGCAGGAGGTTCCGAGTGGGTTGATCCCAGCGTTTATGTGGATTTTGGAACGTGGATGATACCTTTCATGATAGTGCTGTGTTATGATAATGCATTTGTCTACGTCTCTAACCAAGCTTTTGATCGCCTATCCTAACATCTCCCTGTAGTTTGGTGTCAAATTTTGTTTCATAATACTCCCATGTAAGAATCTATGATGTTTTAGATGGTGTTAAAGGCACTATATCAATACAACCTATTTTCTGGATGTTACAACATCCAACGTTTATGAGTTTAGCAGGCTTTCCTTTTTCAAATTTATTTTTTCATGGGATGTGGGTGTCACTGGCAAGGCCAGAATTTGCTGCCCATCCCTAATTGTCCTTTGAACTGAGTGGCTTGCTCAGCCAGTTCAGAGGGCAAATTAAGAGTCACCACGTTGCTGTGGGTCTGGAATCCCATATAGACCGGATCAAGCGACGACGGCAGATTTCCTTCTCTGAGGGACAATAGTGAACCAGACGGGTTTTTACGAGTTTCATTGCCACCATTAGTGAGACTGGCTTTCAATTCCAGGTTTATTAATTGAATTCAAACTCTACCAGCTGCTGTGGTTGGATTTGAACCCAGTGTCTCCAGAGGATTAGCCTGGGCCTCTGGATTACTAGTCCAGTGACATTTTATTCCCTATCAAAATTAATTTCGTCCAGCTTGCAAGTGAAGATTACCAGATGGTATTATTAGTTTTGTATCTGCACCCTCAAGGGTAAAGCTACAGGCATCAAAGACTGCATTAGTTCAGATACTCTGAAATATTTGTCCTAATTATGCTGTGTTAATGATGCAGAAACAGGAGAAATTCTAAGCGGTATGACTTCTTGAAAACTTCGCCTGCTCCCAAATCATGGAATGCAGAACTCCACACATATACTCCAGGACAAATATACATTATAAATCTAAAACCATCCATACATGAAGTTGCATGAAGACTTTTTCAACATAATGTTCTAAGCGCTATAGTTAGTTACATTGATATCCCTGTGCAACACTAATTGTCCATCATGAGATCTTCCAGGACTGGCCATTTTCCACAGATATAAAGGTCAGGAGAAAGGGTGAGGATCAGTCCACTGGACTGCACCACTTCTATGTTGCCTGAGTGATAGGGAGGGTTCATAGTCCATTGAACTGATGTGGACCAGGCAGGAGGATCCATTCATGTCCTTCTGCAATACCATCAGGTGCCCAAGGGGAGGAGATGGGCAGGAGTAGGGTGGCGCTGATGGGCGCTGTTATACAGTGTTACTGCCTGTCTCCAGGACTTCACCGTCCATCAGGTCAGTGTTAACCTGGAGGTCTTATGCTCCTCTTTTAATTCAGCCTGAATGTACCAAGCACACACAAGGATTGGTGAAACAATAATGTGGGCTCTTTATTTGAAGATAAGACTATTGACCGTTAATGTTCACTGGGAGGCTGTGAGGTACACTGACTTGGATCACTGCTGCTTGCAGACTGACTACAAGTGATGGGACGAATACATCATGAGCAGGATTTCATCTTTATGGGGTGCGTGAGGTGGGTGGGTGAGGTGGGTGAGGTGGGTGAGGTGGGTGGGTGAGGTGGGTGAGGTAAGTGGGTGAGGTGGGTGGGTGAGGTGGGGGGGTGAGGTGGGTGAGGTGGGTGGGTGAGGTGGGTGGGTGAGGTGGGTGGGTGAGGTGGGTGAGGTGAGTGGGTGAGGTGGTTGGGTGAGGTGAGTTGGGTGAGGTGGGCAAGGTGGGTGGGTGAGGTGGGTGGGTGAGGTGGGTGAGGTGGGTGGGTGAGGTGGGTGGGTAAGGTGGGTGAGGTGGGTGAGGTGGGTGGGTGAGGTGGGTGGGTAAGGTGGGTGAGGTGGGTGAGGTGGGTGGGTGAGGTGGGTGAGGTGGGTGGGTGAGGTGGGTGGGTGAGGTGGGTGAGGTGGGTGAGGTGGGTGGGTGAGGTGAGGTGGGTGGGTGAGGTGGGCGGGTGAGGTGGGTGAGGTGGTGGGTGAGGTGGGTGAGGTGGGCAGGTGAGTTGGGTGAGGTGGGTGAGGTGGCTGAGGTGGGTGAGGTGGGTGGGTGAGGTGGGTGAGGTGGGTGAGGTGGGTGGGTGAGGTGGGTGGGTGAGGTGGGTGAGGTGGGTGAGGTGGGTGAGGTGGGTGAGGTGGGGGGGTGGGTGGGTAGGTGAGGTGGGTGGGTGAGGTGGGCGGCCGGGTGGGTGGGTGAGTTAGGTGGGCGGGTGAGGTGGGTGGGCGGGTGGGTGGGTGAGGTGGGTGGGTGGGTGAGGTGGGGGGGTGGGTGGGTAGGTGAGGTGGGTGGGTGAGGTGGGCGGCCGGGTGGGTGGGTGAGTTAGGTGGGCGGGTGAGGTGGGTGGGCGGGTGGGTGGGTGAGGCGGGTGGGTGGGTGAGTAAGGTGGGCAGGTGAGGTGGGTGGGCGGGTGGGTGGGTGAGGTGGGTGGGTGAGTAAGGTGGGCGGGTGGGTGAGGTGGGTGGGTGGGTGGGTGGGTGAGGTGGGTGAGGTGGGTGGGTGGGTGAGGTGGGGGGGTGGGTGGGTGGGTGGGTGAGGTGGGTGAGGTGGGTGGGTGGGTGAGGTGGGCGGGTGAGATGGGCATGTGAGGTGGGTGGGTGGGTGAGGCGGGTGAGGTGGGTGAGGTGGGTGGGTGAGTGAGGTGGGCGGGTGAGGTGGGTGGGTGAGGTGGGTGAGGTGGGTGAGGTGGGTGGGTGACGTGGGTGAGGTGGGTGAGGTGGGCGGGTGAGGTGGGTGAGTGAGGTGGGTGAGGCGGGTGAGGTGGGTGGGTGGGTGAGGTGGGTGAGTGAGGTGGGTGGGTGAGGTGGATGAGTGAGGTGGGTGGGTGAGGTGGGTGAGTGAGGTGGGTGGGTGGGTGAGGTGGGTGAGGTGGGCGGGTGAGTTGGATGAGGTGGGTGAGGTGGGTGAGGTGGGTGGGTGAGGTGGGTGGGTGAGGTGGGCAGGTGGGCGGGTGAGGTGGGTGGGTGAGGTGGGTGAGGTGGGTGGGTGAGTGAGGTGGGTGGGTGAGGCGGGTGAGGTGGGTGAGGTGGGTGGGTGAGGTGGGTGGGTGAGTGAGGTGGGCGGGTGAGGTGGGTGGGTGAGGTGGGTGAGGTGGGTGAGGTGGGTGGGTGAGGTGGGTGAGGTGGGTGAGGTGGGCGGGTGAGGTGGGTGAGTGAGGTGGGTGAGGCGGGTGAGGTGGGTGGGTGGGTGAGGTGGGTGAGTGAGGTGGGTGAGTGAGGTGGGTGGGTGAGGTGGGTGAGTGAGGTGGGTGGGTGAGGTGGGTGAGTGAGGTGGGTGGGTGGGTGAGGTGGGTGAGGTGGGCGGGTGAGTTGGATGAGGTGGGTGAGGTGGGTGAGGTGGGTGGGTGAGGTGGGTGGGTGAGGTGGGTGAGGTGAGTGAGGTGGGTGTGTGAGGTGGGTGAGGTGGGCGGGTGAGGTGGGTGAGTGAGGTGGGTGTGTGAGGTGGGTGAGGTGGGCGAGTGAGGTGGGTGAGGTGTGTGCGGTGGGTGAGGTGGGTGGGTGAGGTGGGCGGGTGGGTGGGTGAGGTGGGTGAGGTGGGTGAGGTGGGCGGGTGGGTGGGTGAGGTGGGCGTGTGAGGTGGGTGAGGTGGGTGAGGAAGGTGAGGTGGGTGAGGTGGGTGAGGTAGTTGAGGTGGGTGAGGTGGGTGGGGTGGGTGGGTAAGGTGGGTGCGTGACGTGGGTGAGGTGGGTGAGGTGGGTGGGTGGGTGAGGTGAGCGCGTGAGGTGGGTGAGGTGGGTGAGGTAGGTGAGGTGGGTGAGTTGGGTGGGTGAGTTGGGTGAGGTGGGTGAGGTAGGTGAGGTGGGTGAGGTGGGTGGGTGAGGTGGGTGAGGTGGGTGGGTGAGGTGGGTGGGTGGGTGGATGAGGTGGGTGAGGTGGGTGAGGTGGGTGAGGTAGGTGAGGTGGGTGAGGTGGGTGGGTGGGTGGGTGATGTGGGTGAGGTGGGTGAGGTGGGTGGGTGAGGTGGGTGAGGTGAGGTGGGTGAGGTGGGCGGGTGGGTGATGTGGGTGAGGTGGGTGAGGTGGGTGAGGTGGGTGGGTGAGATGGGTGAGGTGGGTGGGTGGGTGATGTGGGTGAGGTGGGTGAGGTGGGTGGGTGAGGTGGGTGAGGTGGGTGGGTGGGTGATGTGGGTGAGGTGGGTGAGGTGGGTGAGGTGGGTGGGTGAGGTGGGTGGGTAGGTGAGGTGGGTGGGTGAGGTGGGCGGCCGGGTGGGTGGGTGAGTTAGGTGGGCGGGTGAGGTGGGTGGGCGGGTGGGTGGGTGAGGTGGGTGGGTGGGTGAGGTGGGGGGGTGGGTGGGTAGGTGAGGTGGGTGGGTGAGGTGGGCGGCCGGGTGGGTGGGTGAGTTAGGTGGGCGGGTGAGGTGGGTGGGCGGGTGGGTGGGTGAGGCGGGTGGGTGGGTGAGTAAGGTGGGCGGGTGAGGTGGGTGGGCGGGTGGGTGGGTGAGGTGGGTGGGTGAGTAAGGTGGGCGGGTGGGTGAGGTGGGTGGGTGGGTGAGGTGGGTGAGGTGGGTGGGTGGGTGGGTGTGTGAGGTGGGTGAGGTGGGTGGGTGGGTGAGGTGGGCGGGTGAGATGGGCATGTGAGGTGGGTGGGTGGGTGAGGTGGGTGAGGTGGGTGGGTGGGTGGGTGAGTGAGGTGGGTGGGTGAGGTGGGTGAGGTGGGTGAGGTGGGTGAGGTGGGTGAGGTGGGTGGGTGATGTGGGTGAGGTGGGTGAGTGAGGTGGGTGGGTGAGGTGGGTGAGTGAGGTGGGTGGGTGGGTGAGGTGGGTGAGGTGGGCGGGTGAGTTGGATGAGGTGGGGGAGGTGGGTGAGGTGGGTGGGTGAGGTGGGCAGGTGGGCGGGTGAGGTGGGTGGGTGAGGTGGGTGAGGTGGGTGGGTGAGGTGGGTGAGTGAGGTGGGTGAGGCGGGTGAGGTGGGTGGGTGGGTGAGGTGGGTGAGTGAGGTGGGTGAGTGAGGTGGGTGGGTGAGGTGGGTGAGTGAGGTGGGTGGGTGAGGTGGGTGAGTGAGGTGGGTGGGTGGGTGAGGTGGGTGAGGTGGGCGGGTGAGTTGGATGAGGTGGGTGAGGTGGGTGAGGTGGGTGGGTGAGGTGGGTGGGTGAGGTGGGTGAGGTGAGTGAGGTGGGTGTGTGAGGTGGGTGAGGTGGGCGGGTGAGGTGGGTGAGTGAGGTGGGTGTGTGAGGTGGGTGAGGTGGGCGAGTGAGGTGGGTGAGGTGTGTGCGGTGGGTGAGGTGAGTGGGTGAGGTGGGCGGGTGGGTGGGTGAGGTGGGTGAGGTGGGTGAGGTGGGCGGGTGGGTGGGTGAGGTGGGCGTGTGAGGTGGGTGAGGTGGGTGAGGAAGGTGAGGTGGGTGAGGTGGGTGAGGTAGTTGAGGTGGGTGAGGTGGGTGGGGTGGGTGGGTAAGGTGGGTGCGTGACGTGGGTGAGGTGGGTGAGGTGGGTGGGTGGGTGAGGTGAGCGCGTGAGGTGGGTGAGGTGGGTGAGGTAGGTGAGGTGGGTGAGTTGGGTGGGTGAGTTGGGTGAGGTGGGTGAGGTAGGTGAGGTGGGTGAGGTGGGTGGGTGAGGTGGGTGAGGTGGGTGGGTGAGGTGGGTGGGTGGGTGGATGAGGTGGGTGAGGTGGGTGAGGTGGGTGAGGTAGGTGAGGTGGGTGAGGTGGGTGGGTGGGTGGGTGATGTGGGTGAGGTGGGTGAGGTGGGTGGGTGAGGTGGGTGAGGTGAGGTGGGTGAGGTGGGTGAGGTGGGTGAGGTGGGTGAGGTGGGTGGGTGAGGTGGGTGGGTAGGTGAGGTGGGTGGGTGAGGTGGGCGGGTGAGGTGGGTGGGCGGGTGGGTGGGTGAGGTGGGTGGGTGGGTGAGGTGGGGGGGTGGGTGGGTAGGTGAGGTGGGTGGGTGAGGTGGGCGGCCGGGTGGGTGGGTGAGTTAGGTGGGCGGGTGAGGTGGGTGGGCGGGTGGGTGGGTGAGGCGGGTGGGTGGGTGAGTAAGGTGGGCGGGTGAGGTGGGTGGGCGGGTGGGTGGGTGAGGTGGGTGGGTGAGTAAGGTGGGCGGGTGGGTGAGGTGGGTGGGTGGGTGAGGTGGGTGAGGTGGGTGGGTGGGTGGGTGTGTGAGGTGGGTGAGGTGGGTGGGTGGGTGAGGTGGGCGGGTGAGATGGGCATGTGAGGTGGGTGGGTGGGTGAGGTGGGTGAGGTGGGTGGGTGGGTGGGTGAGTGAGGTGGGTGGGTGAGGCGGGTGAGGTGGGTGAGGTGGGTGAGGTGGGTGAGGTGGGTGGGTGATGTGGGTGAGGTGGGTGAGTGAGGTGGGTGGGTGAGGTGGGTGAGTGAGGTGGGTGGGTGGGTGAGGTGGGTGAGGTGGGCGGGTGAGTTGGATGAGGTGGGGGAGGTGGGTGAGGTGGGTGGGTGAGGTGGGTGGGTGAGGTGGGCAGGTGGGCGGGTGAGGTGGGTGGGTGAGGTGGGTGAGGTGGGTGGGTGAGTGAGGTGGGTGGGTGAGGCGGGTGAGGTGGGTGAGGTGGGTGGGTGAGGTGGGTGGGTGAGTGAGGTGGGTGGGTGAGGTGGGTGGGTGAGGTGGGTGAGGTGGGTGAGGTGGGTGGGTGAGGTGGGTGAGGTGGGTGAGGTGGGCGGGTGAGGTGGGTGAGTGAGGTGGGTGAGGCGGGTGAGGTGGGTGGGTGGGTGAGGTGGGTGAGTGAGGTGGGTGAGTGAGGTGGGTGGGTGAGGTGGGTGAGTGAGGTGGGTGAGTGAGGTGGGTGAGTGAGGTGGGTGGGTGGGTGAGGTGGGTGAGGTGGGCGGGTGAGTTGGATGAGGTGGGTGAGGTGTGTGAGGTGGGTGGGTGAGGTGGGTGGGTGAGGTGGGTGAGGTGAGTGAGGTGGGTGTGTGAGGTGGGTGAGGTGGGCGGGTGAGGTGGCTGAGTGAGGTGGGTGTGTGAGGTGGGTGAGGTGGGCGGGTGAGGTGGGTGAGGTGGGTGAGGTAGGTGAGGTGGGTGAGGTGGGCGGGTGAGGTGGGTGAGGTGTGTGAGGTGGGTGAGGTGGGTGGGTGAGGTGGGTGGGTGGGTGGGTGAGGTTGGTGAGGTGGGTGAGGTGGGTGGGTGGGTGAGGTGGGCGTGTGAGGTGGGTGAGGTGGGTGAGGTAGGTGAGGTGGGTGAGGTGGGTGAGGTGGGTGAGATGGGTGAGGTGGGTGGGGTGGGTGGGTAAGGTGGGTGCGTGACATGGGTGAGGTGGGTGAGGTGGGTGGGTGGGTGAGGTGAGCGCGTGTGGTGCGTGAGGTGGGTGAGGTAGGTGAGGTGGGTGAGGTGGGTGGGTGAGTTGGGTGAGGTGGGTGAGGTGGGTGGGTGAGGTGGGTGAGGTGGGTGGGTGAGGTGGGTGGGTGGGTGGATGAGGTGGGTGAGGTGGGTGAGGTGGGTGAGGTAGGTGAGGTGGGTGAGGTGGGTGGGTGGGTGGGTGATGTGGGTGAGGTGGGTGAGGTGGGTGGGTGAGGTGGGTGAGGTGAGATGGGTGAGGTGGGCGGGTGTGTGATGTGGGTGAGGTGGGTGAGATGGGTGAGGTGGGTGGGTGAGGTGGGTGCGGTGGGTGGGTGGGTGATGTGGGTGAGGTGGGTGAGGTGGGTGAGGTGGGTGGGTGAGTTGGGTGAGGTGGGTGGGTGGGTGATGTGGGTGAGGTGGGTGAGGTGGGCGAGGTGGGTGGGTGAGGTGGGTGGGTGCGTGAGGTGGGTGGGTGGGCGGGTGAGGTGGGTGAGATGGGTGGGTGAGGTGGGTGAGGTGGGTGGGTGAGGTGGGTGTGGTGGGTGAGGTGGGTGATGTGGGTGCCTGAGGTGGGTGGGTGAGGTGGGTGGGTGAGGTGGGTGGGTGGGTGGGTGAGGTGGGTGAGGTGGGTGGGTGAGGTGGGTGTGGTGGGTGAGGTGGGTGATGTTGGTGGCTGAGGTGGGCGGGTGAGGTGGGTGAGGTGTGTGCAGTGGGTGAGGTGGGTGGGTGAGGTGGGTGGGTGGGTGAGGTGGGTGAGGTGGGTGAGGTGGGTGGGTGGGTGGGTGAGGTGGGCGCGTGAGGTGGGTGAGGTGGGTGAGGTAGGTGAGGTGGGTGAGGTGGGTGGGTGAGGTGGGCGGGTGGGTGGGTGAGGTTGGTGAGGTGGGTGAGGTGGGTGGGTGGGTGAGGTGCGCGCGTGAGGTGGGTGAGGTGGGTGAGGTAGGTGAGGTGGGTGAGTTGGGTGGGTGAGTTGGGTGAGGTGGGTGAGGTAGGTGAGGTGGGTGAGGTGGGTGGGTGAGGTGGGTGAGGTGGGTGGGTGAGGTGGGTGGGTGGGTGGATGAGGTGGGTGAGGTGGGTGAGGTAGGTGAGGTGGGTGAGGTGGGTGGGTGGGTGGGTGATGTGGGTGAGGTGGGTGAGGTGGGTGAGGTAGGTGAGGTGGGTGAGGTGCGTGGGTGAGGTGGGTGAGGTGGGTGGGTGAGGTGGGTGAGGTGAGTGAGGTGGGTGTGTGAGGTGGGTGAGGTGGGCGGGTGAGGTGGCTGAGTGAGGTGGGTGTGTGAGGTGGGTGAGGTGGGCGGGTGAGGTGGGTGAGGTGGGTGAGGTAGGTCAGGTGGGTGAGGTGGGCGGGTGAGGTGGGTGAGGTGTGTGAGGTGGGTGAGGTTGGTGAGGTGGGTGAGGTGGGTGGGTGGGTGAGGTGGGCGTGTGAGGTGGGTGAGGTAGGTGAGGTGGGTGAGGTGGGTTAGGTGGGTGGGGTGGGTGGGTAAAGTGGGTGCGTGACGTGGGTGAGGTGGGTGAGGTGGGTGGGTGGGTGAGGTGAGCGCGTGAGGTGCGTGAGGTGGGTGAGGTAGGTGAGGTGGGTGAGGTGGGTGGGTTAGTTGGGTGAGGTGGGTGAGGTGGGTGGGTAAGGTGGGTGAGGTGGGTGGGTGAGGTGGGTGGGTGGGTGGATGAGGTGGGTGAGGTGGGTGAGGTAGGTGGGTGGGTGGGTGATGTGGGTGAGGTGGGTGGGTGGGTGGGTGATGTGGATGAGGTGGGTGAGGTGGGTGGGTGAGGTGGGTGAGGTGAGGTGGGTGAGGTGGGCGGGTGGGTGATGTGGGTGAGGTGGGTGAGATGGGTGAGGTGGGTGGGTGAGGTGGGTGAGGTGGGTGGGTGGGTGATGTGGGTGAGGTGGATGAGGTGGGTGAGGTGGGTGGGTGAGGTGGGTGAGGTGGGTGGGTGGGTGATGTGGGTGAGGTGGGTGAGGTGGGTGAGGTGGGTGGGTGAGGTGGGTGGGTGCGTGAGCTGGGTGGGTGGGCGGGTGAGGTGGGTGAGATGGGTGGGTGAGGTGGGTCAGGTGGGTGGGTGAGGTGGGTGTGGTGGGTGAGGTGGGTGATGTGGGTGCCTGAGGTGGGTGGGTGAGGTGGGTGGGTGAGGTGGGTGGGTGGGTGGGTGAGGTGGGTGAGGTGGGTGGGTGAGGTGGGTGTGGTGGGTGAGGTGGGTGATGTTGGTGGCTGAGGTGGGCGGGTGAGGTGGGTGAGGTGTGTGCAGTGGGTGAGGTGGGTGGGTGAGGTGGGTGGGTGGGTGAGGTGGGTGAGGTGGGTGGGTGGGTGGGTGAGGTGGGCGCGTGAGGTGGGTGAGGTGGGTGAGGTAGGTGAGGTGGGTGAGGTGGGTGAGGTAGGTGAGGTGGGTGAGGTGGGTGGGTGAGGTGGGTGAGGTGGGTGAGGTAGGTGAGGTGGGTGAGGTGGGTGGGTGGGTGGGTGAGGTGGGCATGTGAGGTGGGTGAGGTGGGTGGGTGAGGTGGGTGAGGTGGGTGAGGTAGGTGAGGTGGGTGAGGTGGGTGGGTGGGTGAGGTGGGTGAGGTGGGTGGGTGAGGTGGGTGAGGTGGGTGGGTGAGGTGGGTGAGGTGGGTGGGTGGGGGATGTGGGTGGGTGTGTGAGGTGGGTGGGTGGGCGGGTGAGGTGGGTGAGGTGGGTGATGTGGGTGGGTGAGGTGGGTGGGGTGGGTGAGGTGGGTGAGGTGGGTGGGTGAGGTGGGTGTGGTGGGTGAGGTGGGTGAGGTGGGTGAGTGAGGTGGGTGGGTGGGTGGGCAGGTGGGCGGGTGAGGCGGGTGATGTGGCGGGTGGGTGGGCGGGTGGGTGGGCGGGTGGGTGAGGTGGGTGGGTGAGGTAGGTGGGTGGGTGAGGTGGGTGGGCGGGTGGGTGAGTTGGGTGGGTGGGTGGGTGAGGTGTGTTGGTGAGGTGGGTGAGGTGGGTGGGTGAGGTGGGTGGGTGAGTGGGTGAGATGGGTGAGGTGGGTGGGTGAGGTGGGTGGGTGGGTGGGCGGGTGGGTGAGGTGTGTTGGTGAGGTGGGTGAGGTGGGTGGGTGAGGTGGGTGGGTTGGTGAGGTGTGTTGGTGAGGTGGGTGAGGTGCGTGGGTGAGGTGGGTGGGCAGGTGGGTGAGGTGTGTTGGTGAGGTGGGTGAGGTGGGTGGGTGAGGTGGGTGAGGTGGGTGAGGTGGGTGGGTGAGGTGGGTGAGGTGGGTGGGCAGGTGGGTGAGGTGGGTGAGGTGGGTGGGTGGGTGGGTGAGGTGTGTTGGTGAGGTGGGTGAGGTGGGTGGGTGAGGTGGGTGAGGTGGGTGAGGTGGGTGGGTGAGGTGGGTGAGGTGGGTGAGGTGGGTGAGGTGGGTGGGTGAGGTAGGTGGGTGGGTGAGGTGGGTGGGTGGGTGGGTGAGGTGGGTGGGTGAGGTGGGTGAGGTGGGTGGTTGGGTGGGTGGGTGAGGTGCGTTGGTGAGGTGGGTGAGGTGGGTGGGTGAGGTGGGTGGGGTGGGTGGGTGAGGTGGGTGGGGTGGGTGAGGTGGGTGATGTGGGTGGGCGGGTGGGTGAGGTGGGTGAGGTGGGCGGGTGAGGTGGGTGAGGTGGGCGGGTGAGGTGGGTGGGGTGGGTGAGGTGGGTGATGTGGGTGGGCGGGTGGGTGAGGTGGGTGAGGTGGGCGGGTGGGTGAGGTGGGTGGGTGAGGTGGGTGGGTGGGTGAGGTGGGTGGGTGAGGTGGGTGGGTGGGTGAGGTGGGTGGGTGAGGTGGGTGAGGTGGGTGAGGTGGGTGGGCGGGTGAGGTGGGTGAGGTGGGTGAGGTGGGTGGGTGAGGTGGGTGAGGTGGGCGGGTGGGTGGGCGGGTGGGTGAGGTGGGTGAGGTGGGCGGGTGGGTGAGGTGGGTGGGTGAGGTGGGTGAGGTGGGTGGGTGGGCGGGTGGGTGAGGTGGGTGGGTGAGGTGGGTGGGTGGGGTGGGTGGGTGAGGTTGGCGGGTGGGTGAGGTGGGTGGGTGAGGTGGGTGGGTGAGGTGGGTGGGTGAGGTTGGCGGGTGGGTGAGGTGCGTGAGGTGGGTGAGGTGGGTGAGGTGGGTGGGTGAGGTGGGTGGGTGAGGTGGGTGGGTGGGGTGGGTGGGTGAGGTTGGCGGGTGGGTGAGGTGGGTGGGTGAGGTGGGTGGGTGAGGTGGGTGGGTGAGGTTGGCGGGTGGGTGAGGTGGGTGAGGTGGGTGGGTGAGGGTGGCGGGTGGGTGAGGTGGGTGAGGTGGGTGAGGTGGGTGGGTGGGGTGGGTGGGTGAGGTTGGCGGCTGGGTGAGGTGGGTGGGTGAGGTGGGTGGGTGAGGTTGGCGGGTGGGTGAGGTGGGTGGGTGAGGTGGGTGAGGTGGGTGGGTGAGGTTGGCGGGTGGGTGAGGTGGGTGGGTGAGGTGGGTGGGTGGGGTGGGTGGGTGAGGTTGGCGGGTGGGTGAGGTGGGTGGGCGGGTGGGTGAGGTGGGTGGGTGAGGTTGGTGGGTGGGTGAGGTGGGTGGGTGAGGTTGGCGGGTGGGTGAGGTGGGTGGGTGGGGTTGGCGGGTGGGTGAGGTGGGTGGGTGAGGTGTGTGGGTGGGCGGGTGGGTGAGGTGGGTGGGTGAGGTGGGTGGGTGAGGTTGGCGGGTGGGTGAGGTGGGTGGGTGAGGTGGGTGGGTGGGGTTGGCGGGTGGGTGAGGTGGGTGGGTGGGGGGGTGGGTGAGGTGGGTGGGTGAGGTGGGTGGGTGAGGTTGGCGGGTGGGTGAGGTGGGTGGGTGAGGTGGGTGGGTGAGGTGGGTGGGTGAGGTGGGTGGGTGAGGTTGGTGGGTGGGTGAGGTGGGTGGGTGAGGTGGGTGGGTGAGGTTGGCGGGTGGGTGAGGTGGGTGGGTGAGGTGGGTGGGTGAGGTGGGCGGGTGAGGTGGGCGGGTGGGTGAGGTGGGTGGGTGAGGTGGGTGTGTGAGGTGGGTGTTTGAGGTGGGTGGGTGAGGTGGGTGGGTGAGGTTGGTGGGTGGGTGAGGTGGGTGGGTGAGGTGGGTGGGTGAGGTGAGTGGGTGAGGTTGGCGGGTGGGTGAGGTGGGTGGGTGAGGTGGGTGGGTGAGGTTGGCGGGTGGGTGAGGTGGGTGGGTGAGGTGGGTGAGGTGGGTGAGGTGGGTGGGTGAGGTTGGCGGGTGGGTGAGGTGGGTGGGTGAGGTGGGTGGGTGGGGTGGGTGGGTGAGTTTGGCGGGTGGGTGAGGTGGGTGGGCAGGTGGGTGAGGTGGGTGGGTGAGGTTGGCGGGTGGGTGAGGTGGGTGGGTGAGGTTGGCGGGTGGGTGAGGTGGGTGGGTGGTGTTGGTGGGTGGGTGAGGTGGGTGGGTGAGGTGGGTGGGTGGGCGGGTGGGTGAGGTGGGTGGGTGGGGTGGGTGGGTGAGGTGGGTGGGTGGGTGAGGCGGGTGAGGTGGGTGGGTGGGTGGGTGAGTGAGGTGGGTGGGTGAGGCGGGTGAGGTGGGTGAGGTGGGTGGGTGAGGTGGGTGGGTGAGTGAGGTGGGCGGGTGAGGTGGGTGGGTGAGGTGGGTGAGGTGGGTGAGGTGGGTGGGTGACGTGGGTGAGGTGGGTGAGTGAGGTGGGTGGGTGAGGTGGGTGAGTGAGGTGGGTGGGTGGGTGAGGTGGGTGAGGTGGGCGGGTGAGTTGGATGAGGTGGGTGAGGTGGGTGAGGGGGGTGGGTGAGGTGGGTGGGTGAGGTGGGCAGGTGGGCGGGTGAGGTGGGTGGGTGAGGTGGGTGAGGTGGGTGGGTGAGTGAGGTGGGTGGGTGAGGCGGGTGAGGTGGGTGAGGTGGGTGGGTGAGGTGGGTGGGTGAGTGAGGTGGGTGGGTGAGGTGGGTGGGTGAGGTGGGTGAGGTGGGTGAGGTGGGTGGGTGAGGTGGGTGAGGTGGGTGAGGTGGGCGGGTGAGGTGGGTGAGTGAGGTGGGTGAGGCGGGTGAGGTGGGTGGGTGGGTGAGGTGGGTGAGTGAGGTGGGTGAGTGAGGTGGGTGGGTGAGGTGGATGAGTGAGGTGGGTGTGTGAGGTGGGTGAGTGAGGTGGGTGGGTGGGTGAGGTGGGTGAGGTGGGCGGGTGAGTTGGATGAGGTGGGTGAGGTGGGTGAGGTGTGTGAGGTGGGTGGGTGAGGTGGGCGGGTGAGGTGGGTGAGATGGGTGGGTGAGGTGGGTCAGGTGGGTGGGTGAGGTGGGTGTGGTGGGTGAGGTGGGTGATGTGGGTGCCTGAGGTGGGTGGGTGAGGTGGGTGGGTGAGGTGGGTGGGTGGGTGGGTGAGGTGGGTGAGGTGGGTGGGTGAGGTGGGTGTGGTGGGTGAGGTGGGTGATGTTGGTGGCTGAGGTGGGTGGGTGAGGTGGGTGAGGTGTGTGCAGTGGGTGAGGTGGGTGGGTGAGGTGGGTGGGTGGGTGAGGTGGGTGAGGTGGGTGAGGTGAGTGGGTGAGGTGGGTGCGTGAGGTGGGTGAGGTGGGTGAGGTAGGTGAGGTGGGTGAGGTGGGTGGGTGAGGTGGGTGAGGTGGGTGAGGTAGGTGAGGTGGGTGAGGTGGGTGGGTGGGTGGGTGAGGTGGGCGTGTGAGGTGGGTGAGGTGGGTGAGGTGGGTGGGTGGGTGGGTGGGTGAGGTGGGCGTGTGAGGTGGGTGAGGTGGGTGAGGTAGGTGAGGTGGGTGAGGTGGGTGGGTGAGGTGGGTGAGGTGGGTGAGGTAGGTGAGGTGGGTGAGGTGGGTGGGTGAGGTGGGCGGGTGGGTGTGGTGGGTGAGGTGGGTGGGTGAGGTGGGTGATGTGGGTGGGTGTGTGAGGTGGGTGGGTGGGCGGGTGAGGTGGGTGAGGTGGGTGATGTGGGTGGCTGAGGTGGGTGGGGTGGGTGAGGTGGGTGAGGTGGGTGGGTGAGGTGGGTGGGGTGGGTGAGGTGGGTGAGGTGGGTGATGTGGGTGCCTGAGGTGGGTGGGTGAGGTGGGTGGGTGAGGTGGGTGAGGTGGGTGGGTGAGGTGGGTGTGGTGGGTGAGGTGGGTGAGGTGGGTGAGTGAGGTGGGTGGGTGGGTGGGCAGGTGGGCGGGTGAGGTGGGTGATGTGGCGGGTGGGTGGGCGGGTGGGTGGGCGGGTGGGTGAGGTGGGTGGGTGAGGTAGGTGGGTGGGTGAGGTGGGTGGGCGGGTGGGTGAGGTGGGTGGGTGGGTGAGGTGTGTTGGTGAGGTGGGTGAGGTGGGTGGGTGAGGTGGGTGGGTGGGTGGGTGAGATGGGTGAGGTGGGTGGGTGAGGTGGGTGGGTGGGTGGGCGGGTGGGTGAGGTGTGTTGGTGAGGTGGGTGAGGTGGGTGGGTGAGGTGGGTGGGTGGGTGAGGTGTGTTGGTGAGGTGGGTGAGGTGCGTGGGTGAGGTGGGTGGGCAGGTGGGTGAGGTGTGTTGGTGAGGTGGGTGAGGTGGGTGGGTGAGGTGGGTGAGGTGGGTGAGGTGGGTGGGTGAGGTGGGTGAGGTGGGTGGGCAGGTGGGTGAGGTGGGTGAGGTGGGTGGGTGGGTGGGTGAGGTGTGTTGGTGAGGTGGGTGAGGTGGGTGGGTGAGGTGGGTGAGGTGGGTGAGGTGGGTGGGTGAGGTGGGTGAGGTGGGTGAGGTGGGTGGGTGAGGTAGGTGGGTGGGTGAGGTGGGTGGGTGGGTGGGTGAGGTGTGTTGTTGAGGTGGGTGAGGTGGGTGGGTGAGGTGGGTGTGTGGGTGGGTGAGATGGGTGAGGTGGGTGGGTGGGTGGGCGGATGGGTGAGGTGTGTTGGTGAGGTGGGTGAGGTGGGTGGGTGAGGTGGGTGGGTGGGTGAGGTGTGTTGGTGAGGTGGGTGAGGTGCGTGGGTGAGGTGGGTGGGCGGGTGGGTGAGGTGTGTTGGTGAGGTGGGTGAGGTGGGTGGGTGAGGTGGGTGAGGTGGGTGAGGTGGGTGGGTGAGGTGAGTGAGGTGGGTGGGCAGGTGGGTGAGGTGGGTGAGGTGGGTGGGTGGGTGGGTGAGGTGTGTTGGTGAGGTGGGTGAGGTGGGTGGGTGAGGTGGGTGAGGTGGGTGAGGTGGGTGGGTGAGGTGGGTGAGGTGGGTGAGGTGGGTGGGTGAGGTGGGTGAGGTGGGTGGGTGGGTGAGGTGGGTGGGTGAGGTGGGTGAAGTGGGTGAGGTGGGTGGGTGGGTGGGTGGGTGAGGTGTGTTGGTAAGGTGGGTGAGGTGGGTGAGGTGGGTGGGTGAGGTGGGTGAGGTGGGTGAGGTGGGTGAGGTGGGTGGGCGGGTGGGTGAGGTGGGCGGGTGGGTGAGGTGGGTGGGTGAGGTGGGTGAGGTGGGTGAGGTGGGTGGGTGGGTGAGGTGGGTGGGTGAGGTGGGCGGGTGGGTGAGGTGGGTGGGTGAGGTGGGTGAGGTGGGTGAGGTGGGTGGGCGGGTGAGGTGGGTGAGGTGGGTGAGGTGGGTGGGTGAGGTGGGTGAGGTGGGTGAGGTGGGTGGGTAGGTGAGGTGGGTGAGGTGGGTGGGCGGGTGAGGTGGGTGAGGTGGGTGAGGTGGGTGGGTGAGGTGGGTGAGGTGGGCGTGTGGGTGGGCGGGTGAGTGAGGTGGGTGAGGTGGGCGGGTGGGTGAGGTGGGTGGGTGAGGTGGGTGAGGTGGGTGGGTGGGCGGGTGGGTGAGGTGGGTGGGTGGGTGAGGTGGGTGGGTGAGGTGGGTGGGTGGGTGAGGTGGGTGGGTGAGGTGGGTGGGTGAGGTGGGTGAGGTGGGCGGGTGGGTGAGGTGGGTGGGTGAGGTGGGTGGGTGAGGTGGGTGGGTGAGGTGGGTGGGTGAGGTTGGCGGGTGGGTGAGGTAGGTGGGTGAGGTGGGTGGGTGAGGTGGGTGGGTGAGGTTGGCGGGTGGGTGAGGTGGGTGAGGTGGGTGAGGTGGGTGGGTGAGGTGGGTGGGTGGGGTGGGTGGGTGCGGTTGGCGGGTGGGTGAGGTGGGTGGGTGAGGTGGGTGGGTGAGGTGGGTGGGTGAGGTTGGCGGGTGGGTGAGGTGGGTGAGGTGGGTGGGTGAGGTTGGCGGGTGGGTGAGGTGGGTGAGGTGGGTGAGGTGGGTGGGTGGGGTGGGTGGGTGAGGTTGGCGGGTGGGTGAGGTGGGTGGGTGAGGTGGGTGGGTGAGGTTGGCGGGTGGGTGAGGTGGGTGGGTGAGGTGGGTGAGGTGGGTGGGTGGGGTTGGCGGGTGGGTGAGGTGGGTGGGTGAGGTGGGTGGGTGGGCGGGTGGGTGAGGTGGGTGGGTGGGGTGGGTGGGTGAGGTGGGTGGGTGAGGTGGGTAGGTGAGGTGGGTGGGTGAGTTTGGCGGGTGGGTGAGGTGGGTGGGTGAGGTGGGTGGGTGAGGTGGGTGGGTGAGTTGGGTGGGTGAGGTTGGTGGGTGGGTGAGGTGGGTGGGTGAGGTGGGTGGGTGAGGTGGGTGGGTGAGGTTGGCGGGTGGGTGAGGTGGGTGGGTGAGGTGGGCGGGTGAGGTGGGCGGGTGAGGTGGGCGGGTGAGGTGGGCGGGTGAGGTGGGCGGGTGAGGTGGGCGGGTGGGTGAGGTGGGTGGGTGAGGTGGGTGGGTGAGGTGGGTGGGTGAGGTGGGTGGGTGAGGTGGGTGGGTGAGGTTGGCGGGTGGGTGGGTGAGGTTGGTGGGTGAGGTGGGCGGGTGAGGTGGGCGGGTGAGGTGGGCGGGTGAGGTGGGCGGGTGAGGTGGGCGGGTGGGTGAGGTGGGTGGGTGAGGTGGGTGGGTGAGGGTGGCGGGTGGGTGAGGTGGGTGGGTGAGGTGGGTGGGTGAGGTTGGCGGGTGGGTGAGGTGGGTGGGTGAGGTGGGTGGGTGAGGTGGGTGGGTGAGGTGGTTGGGTGAGGTTGGCGGGTGGGTGAGGTGGGTGGGTGAGGTGGGTGGGTGAGGTGGGTGGGTGAGGTGTGTGGGTGAGGTTGGCGGGTGGGTGAGGTGGGTGGGTGAGGTGGGTGGGTGAGGTGGGTGGGTGAGGTGGGTGGGTGAGGTTGGCGGGTGGGTGAGGTGGGTGGGTGAGGTGGGTGAGGTGGGTGGGTGAGGTGGGTGGGTGAGGTGGGTGGGTGAGGTTGGCGGGTGGGTGAGGTGGGTGGGTGAGGTGGGTGGGTGAGGTGGGTGGGTGAGGTGGGTGGGTGAGGTTGGTGGGTGGGTGAGGTGGGTGGGTGAGGTGGGTGGGTGAGGTGGGTGGGTGAGGTTGGCGGGTGGGTCAGGTGGGTGGGTGAGGTGGGTGGGTGAGGTTGGCGGGTGGGTGAGGTGGGTGGGTGAGGTGGGTGGGTGAGGTGGGTGAGGTGGGCGGGTGGGTGAGGTGGGTGGGTGAGGTGGGTGGGTGAGGTGGGTGGTTGAGGTGGGTGGGTGAGGTGGGTGGGTGAGGTTGGCGGGTGGGTGAGGTGGGTGGGTGAGGTGGGTGGGTGAGGTGGTTGGGTGAGGTTGGCGGGTGGGTGAGGTGGGTGGGTGAGGTGGGTGGGTGAGGTGGGTGGGTGAGGTGGGTGGGTGAGGTGGGTGGGTGAGGTTGGCGGGTGGGTGAGGTGGGTGGGTGAGGTGGGTGGGTGAGGTGGGTGGGTGAGGTTGGCGGGTGGGTGAGGTGGGTGGGTGAGGTGGGTGGGTGAGGTGGGCGGGTGAGGTGGGCGGGTGGGTGAGGTGGGTTGGTGAGGTGGGTGGGTGAGGTGGGTGGGTGAGGTTGGCGGGTGGGTGAGGTGGGTGGGTGAGGTGGGTGGGTGAGGTGGGTGGGTGAGGTTGGCGGGTGGGTGAGGTGGGTGGGTGAGGTGGGTGGGTGAGGTGGGCGGGTGGGTGAGGTGGGTGAGGTGGGCGGGTGGGTGAGGTGGGTGAGGTGGGTGAGGTGGGTGAGGTGGGCGGGTGGGTGAGGTGGGTGGGTGAGGTGGGTGAGGTGGGTGAGGTGGGTGAGGTGGGCGGGTGGGTGGGTGAGGTGGGTGGGTGAGGTGGGTGGGTGAGGTTGGCGGGTGGGTGAGGTGGGTGAGGTGGGCGGGTGGGTGAGGTGGGTGAGGTGGGTGAGGTGGGTGAGGTGGGCGGGTGGGTGAGGTGGGTGGGTGAGGTGGGTGAGGTGGGTGAGGTGGGTGAGGTGGGTGAGGTGGGTGGGTGAGGTGGGTGGGTGAGGTGGGTGAGTGAGGTGGGTGGGTGGGTGAGGTGGGTGAGGTGGGCGGGTGAGTTGGATGAGGTGGGTGAGGTGGGTGAGGGGGGTGGGTGAGGTGGGTGGGTGAGGTGGGCAGGTGGGCGGGTGAGGTGGGTGGGTGAGGTGGGTGAGGTGGGTGGGTGAGTGAGGTGGGTGGGTGAGGCGGGTGAGGTGGGTGAGGTGGGTGGGTGAGGTGGGTGGGTGAGTGAGGTGGGTGGGTGAGGTGGGTGGGTGAGGTGGGTGAGGTGGGTGAGGTGGGTGGGTGAGGTGGGTGAGGTGGGTGAGGTGGGCGGGTGAGGTGGGTGAGTGAGGTGGGTGAGGCGGGTGAGGTGGGTGGGTGGGTGAGGTGGGTGAGTGAGGTGGGTGAGTGAGGTGGGTGGGTGAGGTGGATGAGTGAGGTGGGTGTGTGAGGTGGGTGAGTGAGGTGGGTGGGTGGGTGAGGTGGGTGAGGTGGGCGGGTGAGTTGGATGAGGTGGATGAGGTGGGTGAGGTGTGTGAGGTGGGTGGGTGAGGTGGGCGGGTGAGGTGGGTGAGATGGGTGGGTGAGGTGGGTCAGGTGGGTGGGTGAGGTGGGTGTGGTGGGTGAGGTGGGTGATGTGGGTGCCTGAGGTGGGTGGGTGAGGTGGGTGGGTGAGGTGGGTGGGTGGGTGGGTGAGGTGGGTGAGGTGGGTGGGTGAGGTGGGTGTGGTGGGTGAGGTGGGTGATGTTGGTGGCTGAGGTGGGTGGGTGAGGTGGGTGAGGTGTGTGCAGTGGGTGAGGTGGGTGGGTGAGGTGGGTGGGTGGGTGAGGTGGGTGAGGTGGGTGAGGTGAGTGGGTGAGGTGGGTGCGTGAGGTGGGTGAGGTGGGTGAGGTAGGTGAGGTGGGTGAGGTGGGTGAGGTAGGTGAGGTGGGTGAGGTGGGTGGGTGAGGTGGGTGAGGTGGGTGAGGTAGGTGAGGTGGGTGAGGTGGGTGGGTGGGTGGGTGAGGTGGGCGTGTGAGGTGGGTGAGGTGGGTGAGGTGGGTGGGTGGGTGGGTGGGTGAGGTGGGCGTGTGAGGTGGGTGAGGTGGGTGAGGTAGGTGAGGTGGGTGAGGTGGGTGGGTGAGGTGGGTGAGGTGGGTGAGGTAGGTGAGGTGGGTGAGGTGGGTGGGTGAGGTGGGCGGGTGGGTGTGGTGGGTGAGGTGGGTGGGTGAGGTGGGTGATGTGGGTGGGTGTGTGAGGTGGGTGGGTGGGCGGGTGAGGTGGGTGAGGTGGGTGATGTGGGTGGCTGAGGTGGGTGGGGTGGGTGAGGTGGGTGAGGTGGGTGGGTGAGGTGGGTGGGGTGGGTGAGGTGGGTGAGGTGGGTGATGTGGGTGCCTGAGGTGGGTGGGTGAGGTGGGTGGGTGAGGTGGGTGAGGTGGGTGGGTGAGGTGGGTGTGGTGGGTGAGGTGGGTGAGGTGGGTGAGTGAGGTGGGTGGGTGGGTGGGCAGGTGGGCGGGTGAGGTGGGTGATGTGGCGGGTGGGTGGGCGGGTGGGTGGGCGGGTGGGTGAGGTGGGTGGGTGAGGTAGGTGGGTGGGTGAGGTGGGTGGGCGGGTGGGTGAGGTGGGTGGGTGGGTGAGGTGTGTTGGTGAGGTGGGTGAGGTGGGTGGGTGAGGTGGGTGGGTGGGTGGGTGAGATGGGTGAGGTGGGTGGGTGAGGTGGGTGGGTGGGTGGGCGGGTGGGTGAGGTGTGTTGGTGAGGTGGGTGAGGTGGGTGGGTGAGGTGGGTGGGTGGGTGAGGTGTGTTGGTGAGGTGGGTGAGGTGCGTGGGTGAGGTGGGTGGGCAGGTGGGTGAGGTGTGTTGGTGAGGTGGGTGAGGTGGGTGGGTGAGGTGGGTGAGGTGGGTGAGGTGGGTGGGTGAGGTGGGTGAGGTGGGTGGGCAGGTGGGTGAGGTGGGTGAGGTGGGTGGGTGGGTGGGTGAGGTGTGTTGGTGAGGTGGGTGAGGTGGGTGGGTGAGGTGGGTGAGGTGGGTGAGGTGGGTGGGTGAGGTGGGTGAGGTGGGTGAGGTGGGTGGGTGAGGTAGGTGGGTGGGTGAGGTGGGTGGGTGGGTGGGTGAGGTGTGTTGTTGAGGTGGGTGAGGTGGGTGGGTGAGGTGGGTGTGTGGGTGGGTGAGATGGGTGAGGTGGGTGGGTGGGTGGGCGGATGGGTGAGGTGTGTTGGTGAGGTGGGTGAGGTGGGTGGGTGAGGTGGGTGGGTGGGTGAGGTGTGTTGGTGAGGTGGGTGAGGTGCGTGGGTGAGGTGGGTGGGCGGGTGGGTGAGGTGTGTTGGTGAGGTGGGTGAGGTGGGTGGGTGAGGTGGGTGAGGTGGGTGAGGTGGGTGGGTGAGGTGAGTGAGGTGGGTGGGCAGGTGGGTGAGGTGGGTGAGGTGGGTGGGTGGGTGGGTGAGGTGTGTTGGTGAGGTGGGTGAGGTGGGTGGGTGAGGTGGGTGAGGTGGGTGAGGTGGGTGGGTGAGGTGGGTGAGGTGGGTGAGGTGGGTGGGTGAGGTGGGTGAGGTGGGTGGGTGGGTGAGGTGGGTGGGTGAGGTGGGTGAAGTGGGTGAGGTGGGTGGGTGGGTGGGTGGGTGAGGTGTGTTGGTAAGGTGGGTGAGGTGGGTGAGGTGGGTGGGTGAGGTGGGTGAGGTGGGTGAGGTGGGTGAGGTGGGTGGGCGGGTGGGTGAGGTGGGCGGGTGGGTGAGGTGGGTGGGTGAGGTGGGTGAGGTGGGTGAGGTGGGTGGGTGGGTGAGGTGGGTGGGTGAGGTGGGCGGGTGGGTGAGGTGGGTGGGTGAGGTGGGTGAGGTGGGTGAGGTGGGTGGGCGGGTGAGGTGGGTGAGGTGGGTGAGGTGGGTGGGTGAGGTGGGTGAGGTGGGTGAGGTGGGTGGGTGGGTGAGGTGGGTGAGGTGGGTGGGCGGGTGAGGTGGGTGAGGTGGGTGAGGTGGGTGGGTGAGGTGGGTGAGGTGGGCGGGTGGGTGGGCGGGTGAGTGAGGTGGGTGAGGTGGGCGGGTGGGTGAGGTGGGTGGGTGAGGTGGGTGAGGTGGGTGGGTGGGCGGGTGGGTGAGGTGGGTGGGTGGGTGAGGTGGGTGGGTGAGGTGGGTGGGTGAGGTGGGTGGGTGAGGTGGGTGAGGTGGGCGGGTGGGTGAGGTGGGTGGGTGAGGTGGGTGGGTGAGGTGGGTGGGTGAGGTGGGTGGGTGAGGTTGGCGGGTGGGTGAGGTGGGTGGGTGAGGTGGGTGGGTGAGGTGGGTGGGTGAGGTTGGCGGGTGGGTGAGGTGGGTGAGGTGGGTGAGGTGGGTGGGTGAGGTGGGTGGGTGGGGTGGGTGGGTGCGGTTGGCGGGTGGGTGAGGTGGGTGGGTGAGGTGGGTGGGTGAGGTGGGTGGGTGAGGTTGGCGGGTGGGTGAGGTGGGTGAGGTGGGTGGGTGAGGTTGGCGGGTGGGTGAGGTGGGTGAGGTGGGTGAGGTGGGTGGGTGGGGTGGGTGGGTGAGGTTGGCGGGTGGGTGAGGTGGGTGGGTGAGGTGGGTGGGTGAGGTTGGCGGGTGGGTGAGGTGGGTGGGTGAGGTGGGTGAGGTGGGTGGGTGGGGTTGGCGGGTGGGTGAGGTGGGTGGGTGAGGTGGGTGGGTGGGCGGGTGGGTGAGGTGGGTGGGTGGGGTGGGTGGGTGAGGTGGGTGGGTGAGGTGAGGTGGGTGAGGTTGGCGGTGGGAGTGGGTGGGTGAGGTGGGTGGTGAGGTGGTGGGTGAGTTGGGTGGGTGAGGTGGTGGGTGGGTGAGGTGGGTGGGTGAGGTGGGTGGGTGAGGTGGGTGGGTGAGGTTGGCGGGTGGGTGAGGTGGGTGGGTGAGGTGGGCGGGTGAGGTGGGCGGGTGTGGTGGGCGGGTGAGGTGGGCGGGTGAGGTGGGCGGGTGAGGTGGGCGGGTGGGTGAGGTGGGTGGGTGAGGTGGGTGGGTGAGGTGGGTGGGTGAGGTGGGTGGGTGAGGTTGGCGGGTGGGTGGGTGAGGTGGGTGGGTGAGGTGGGCGGGTGAGGTGGGCGGGTGAGGTGGGCGGGTGAGGTGGGCGGGTGGGTGAGGTGGGTGGGTGAGGTGGGTGGGTGAGGTTGGCGGGTGGGTGAGGTGGGTGGGTGAGGTGGGTGGGTGAGGTTGGCGGGTGGGTGAGGTGGGTGGGTGAGGTGGGTGGGTGAGGTGGGTGGGTGAGGTGGTTGGGTGAGGTTGGCGGGTGGGTGAGGTGGGTGGGTGAGGTGGGTGGGTGAGGTGGGTGGGTGAGGTGGGTGGGTGAGGTTGGCGGGTGGGTGAGGTGGGTGGGTGAGGTGGGTGGGTGAGGTGGGTGGGTGAGGTGGGTGGGTGAGGTTGGCGGGTGGGTGAGGTGGGTGGGTGAGGTGGGTGGGTGAGGTGGGTGGGTGAGGTGGGTGGGTGAGGTTGGCGGGTGGGTGAGGTGGGTGGGTGAGGTGGGTGGGTGAGGTGGGTGGGTGAGGTGGGTGGGTGAGGTTGGTGGGTGGGTGAGGTGGGTGGGTGAGGTGGGTGGGTGAGGTGGGTGGGTGAGGTTGGCGGGTGGGTCAGGTGGGTGGGTGAGGTGGGTGGGTGAGGTTGGCGGGTGGGTGAGGTGGGTGGGTGAGGTGCGTGGGTGAGGTGGGTGAGGTGGGCGGGTGGGTGAGGTGGGTGGGTGAGGTGGGTGGGTGAGGTGGGTGGGTGAGGTGGGTGGGTGAGGTGGGTGGGTGAGGTGGGTGGGTGAGGTTGGCGGGTGGGTGAGGTGGGTGGGTGAGGTGGGTGGGTGAGGTGGTTGGGTGAGGTTGGCGGGTGGGTGAGGTGGGTGGGTGAGGTGGGTGGGTGAGGTGGGTGGGTGAGGTGGGTGGGTGAGGTGGGTGGGTGAGGTTGGCGGGTGGGTGAGGTGGGTGGGTGAGGTGGGTGGGTGAGGTGGGTGGGTGAGGTTGGCGGGTGGGTGAGGTGGGTGGGTGAGGTGGGTGGGTGAGGTGGGCGGGTGAGGTGGGCGGGTGGGTGAGGTGGTTTGGTGAGGTGGGTGGGTGAGGTGGGTGGGTGAGGTGGGTGGGTGAGGTTGGCGGGTGGGTGAGGTGGGTGGGTGAGGTGGGTGGGTGAGGTGGGCGGTTGGGTGAGGTGGGTGGGTGAGGTGGGTGGGTGAGGTGGGCGGGTGGGTGAGGTGGGTGAGGTGGGCGGGTGGGTGAGGTGGGTGAGGTGGGTGGGTGAGGTGGGTGGGTGAGGTTGGCGGGTGGGTGAGGTGGGTGGGTGAGGTGGGTGGGTGAGGTGGGCGGGTGGGTGAGGTGGGTGAGGTGGGCGGGTGGGTGAGGTGGGTGAGGTGGGTGAGGTGGGTGAGGTGGGCGGGTGGGTGAGGTGGGTGGGTGAGGTGGGTGAGGTGGGTGAGGTGGGTGAGGTGGGCGGGTGGGTGGGTGAGGTGGGTGGGTGAGGTGGGTGGGTGAGGTTGGCGGGTGGGTGAGGTGGGTGAGGTGGGCGGGTGGGTGAGGTGGGTGAGGTGGGTGAGGTGGGTGAGGTGGGCGGGTGGGTGAGGTGGGTGAGGTGGGTGAGGTGGGTGGGTGAGGTGGGTGGGTGAGGTGGGTGGGTGAGGTGGGTGGGTGAGGTTGGCGGGTGGGTGAGGTGGGTGGGTGAGGTGGGTGGGTGAGGTGGGCGGTTGGGTGAGGTGGGTGAGGTGGGTGAGGTGGGTGAGGTGGGCGGGTGGGTGAGGTGGGTGGGTGAGGTGGGTGGGTGAGGTGGGTGGGTGAGGTTGGCGGGTGGGTGAGGTGGGTCGGTCCAGGAATGGCCGCAGAATGGACCACTGCCTGCAATCGGGCTTGAGCTGCGATTTCTCGCGGGCTGGCAAATTAATGGGCAGCATGAAACACACAGTGAGGAGCTCAGCGCTGCCGGGCAGGTGGGGGTGGGGGGGTGGTGGGGGGGTGGTGGGGGTTGGGGGGGTTAAGGGTCGAGGGGTCGGAGGGGGGGAGGAGGGGGGGCGGGGGGTAGTGCCGAAGACTTAAAATGAAAAATAAAGATTTTACGAATGATATAAACATGTTCCCACATTCGACTCAGTCAAAGGAAGAGGGACATGTTAAAAATTATGTTAATTCTTTTTAAAATTACCGTTGGAAAGCTGATCCTGCCCATGGATGAGATTTCCTCAAAAATGCAAAGGCCTCCTGGCCAATTCAGCCACCCGCCAAATATTGGATGAAATTAATTGACTAATGGCCTTAATCGGCCTCTTAATTGTCAGCGGGTGCACTGCCAGCTCTCGCGCCCGTCCGTGGGACATAAAGCTTTGCCCCATATCCTGTTTGGGTGGTAATGATTGACCGTAGCTTAAGATACCCCCTTAAAGGTTTAAGTGCATCACAACCAGAAGTAAATAGCGAACTTTATTTTTCTCACACATTTTACATATCACTGACCCCCCCCCCTCCACCACCACTGCTCTCCCCTCCAACCTCCCCACTATCCCAGGATAACTCTGGGTGGTTGGAACTTTCTTACTGATCGATTTGGTTGAGAGGCCAAGTGCTTTGTCTGAACTTTCTGCTGTTCCTGTCAATGTTAGAAGCTCCTTGGACACAGGCTGGACCTGGCCATGCCCCTGGTGAAGGTAGTGGTTTTGGACAGGAGAGGTCACAATTCCTTGGACAGGACCAGCCCACTTTGGAGATGGTCAGCAGAGAAACTAAACTCTTCCATCGCTGAATTCAAATAACATTTAGGCCTTTCTGTTGCACGGAGATGCAGAGTAAAGCTCCCCGTGCCTTAGCAGAAGCGTATGGCCCGGATTTGCGTGGAGTCAGGTCAACTCTGAAGCCATTTTTAAATAGCAGGCGGGGCCTGCTACTTTCGCCCATGCACGATAAGGGTGCAGGTCGCAATCCCACAACCTGCGCTCCTGTCCTGGTCGTCTCCATTGACGGGGGGGGGAGTGGGGGGTGGGGGGTAAGTATCTCATAACCCCTTGCAATTTTTGCCAAGTCAAGCCAGCATCTCCATGAGGTGCGGGGAGGAGCTGGGGCAGTTGTCGCAGGGGCAGAGACCAGGAATCTCAGTCACCATTGGTGGAACGAGCAGTGAGGGAAGAAGGCCGGCAAGTATTGGGGGCTGGGGCTGAGAATATCACACGGGGACGGCGGGGGGTGCCCTGGGGGAACCTGGCTGGCATCTTGAAATCAGAATCAGGCTCCCCACTGCACTGCGGGGGAGAATTACATTTTATGATGAAGTTTGAAGGTGGGACAGGAGACCCCACGTAACCAGCCACTGTTAAAATGGCGACATGCATGCACGCGATGGGTCACATTTCATTTTTGAACAATTCCAACCCATTCCCACTTGTCATGGGGGGCATTGAAATTGACTCTATGGGCAGAATGTTCCGTCTGGCGGGGAGGGGGGGTGGGGGTTGGGGGTGGGGGGGGTGGATAGAATGGGAGAGGGCATGGGTGGGCGCGGGTGGCCATTTTACGCAGCTGGGCCGATTAAGTCCTGCTCAGCGTGTTACGCTGCTCCCGGGGATGGTGGGAGTGGGCAGGCGGCCTGTTTAAAGGCCAAGCTGCAGCCGCTCCAAGGCTGCTGTACACGGCCAGAGGTCGGGGGCCAAGGCGCACCCAGGCTGGCCATGCTGGAGGGTGGGGCGGGTGGTCAACGGGCGCCCAGGTTTCCAGACGAGTGCCTTGCTGCCCTCCTCGAGGAGGTGGCAGCACGGTGGGAGGTGTTCGCCACCCACCCCCCACCCCCCCGCCCCCCTGAGGAAGGGAGGAGGAGACCCCCCCCCCCACTTGACCAAACGTGCGTGGGAGGAGGTAGCGGAGTTTGTGAGCTCCCACGACCTGGTGCAGCACTCGTGGACTCAGTGCCACAAGCGCTTCAACCACCTGCTGCGCACGGGAAGGGTGAGTAGCATGTTGGCATCGTTCACTTCACCCATCCTGTAAGCTTCTCCCCTTCTGGCGCCCCACCCATATCTGACTGGCCTGAGTGTAATGAGTCATTGAGGGCATGCGTCCTTAGCTGGGCAGCCCAGCGGAGATTCCTATGCGTTGGTCAGCCGGGGAGGGTGGTGATGAGATGGGTTCTGCACCTGCAGCCTGTGGTGGACCGACACCCACATGACTGCGGTGGGGGCAACCTGGAGGAGCTGCCCCCAGGCGCAATGCTCGAACTCCAGGACATGGCGAAGTCAGGGTGACGACATGGTGGGAGGGGGTCTTCAAGGTGGCGTGGCACAGATCAATCTGCTGCCCTCTGCGCTCCACATCACTGTGCCTCCTCGCTACGGCAGGTTAAACTGTGTGCTCCCAACTGTGGTGAAGGCAGCATGTGGCCAAGGGGAGGGGGTGGGGGTGGGGGTGGGAAGGACACACGTGGCATATTTGTGAGAGTGTTCGGCAGCAGCAGGGTAAGGATGCATTGGATCCCTGCAATGGCCAACTGGGCTTGGGGTAGGTCAACCAGGAGGAAATTCACGGTACAAGTGTCACTTATCAATGCTCTTCTCTCATTTCCAGGAGAAGAATTCTCACAACACCGCCGGGTGGGTGAGGACTGGCGGTGGGCCAGCCCAGGCAGTGCTGCTTAGCCGCTTCGAGCAGGAGGCGCCATGTGCCCAGCTCCACCGGAGCCAGAGAGGCTGGGGTTCCACGGGCAGGTATGTGCAGCCAGCACTTACATCACCAGTAGTCTCCCAACAGCCATGGCAGTGCTGATTGTTGAGCGAGTGATGTAACCAACATGGCTTGCCCATTGTGTGTGGAATGATGAGCGGATAATGATCCGGGGGTCAGGCATGTACACTAACATTTCCCTCACGCTAACTGATCGAATTTCCTTACTCTTCCTTTCAACATCAGTGGCGCAGGGCTGGGATCAGGAGTAGCAGGGCCCCCCCTCTAACACATGAGGGGCATAAAGTTCCAACATCACCAGCGTCACACCATCTCTGCCAGGCAGGCACCAGCACAGATACTGGCACTTCGGTGGGCATCATATCTTCAGCTAGTGTCCCGGGTCACAGTGGTGAGGGCACTTCACAGACGCTGGAGGAACTGTGGAGACAGAGAGTGCCCATGGCGCCAGCAGTCAGAGGACTGCAGGGGACCAGGCACATGCTCAGTTGGTGCCTGATGATGTGCCTCTGGAACCATCAGTAATGCAGCTAACTCATGAGATGCGGACGGGTTTGCGGGACCATCTGGTGGAGATACATGAGGCTGTGCTTGGCCTGGTGTCAGTGGTGGAGGAGTCTACGCAAACCATAGCCAATGCATGAGCGCCAAGCATCCTCCATGGCGAGACTGGCGACTCTCAAGGAGAGGCAGCTCCAGGGACAGGATCAAGGGTTCCTGGGGTTGCGCTTGGACCTGCAAACCCTCACATAGGCAATGACCTCAGGTGGTCAGTGCCCCTGTAGGCAGTGGTTTGGGCACCAGGTATCTCACTTCGGTGCCCATCCATCTACGGTGAGCAGGGAGGGCCAAACGTACCTCACGTCGGCGGAGCAGCTGCCTGTCGTCTCTGCTGGCACCTCTCAGGGTGCTGCGAGTGAGGGCGGCAGCTCCTCCGCCTCTCTGTCAGTGACCGCGGCACCCAATGAGGCAGTGACGACAGGGGAGATGCCAGCTGTGGAGCTGGCCGCTCCCTCCCAGGCAGGGCCAGCACAGGCTCCACGGGCCAGAGAACACTCGCCAAGGTCATCGAGGCCAACAGGACAGCAGAGTCAGCCGGCTGGCTCCAATGCTAGTGCCAGCGAGGGGGCATCACAAAGACGTAGCACCCACAAACGTAAAATTAAGACACCTTAGGCACACCCCGAGTTCATCACTGGTGGTTTTTTGTTGGCCCCCCTATGAGTTCCTTCTGATTGTGTTTGCAGTGCGACACCATTTTATTTGTGCCGTGTTAAGAGACTTTTGTGAAAGTGTTAAATTAAGATTGCCTAACATGGCTGGGGGTGCCTCTTTTCTCAGGCAGGTGGATGGACTCCCGAGATGTTATGAGTGATTTGTGTGTCATTGACGATTATTGACTGGGCCAATCGTCAATGCTCCTATCCTGACAGATTTGGCACTGCTATCTCCAATATAGAGGCTTCAGGCCAGGCTTGTGTTGGAGATCCAAATGTGCTGTGTGAGCTGAAGGGTCCTTGGATTAGAGCAGCTCAGGTGTCCCTGCCTCCCTGGAGTATACCCGGGTCAGTGTCTACCCCCTCAGCATTTCCCTGTGCGTCCTCATCCTCGGACTCACTGCTGGACTCATCGTGTGCAGCCGCAGCTACTCCCTCTACATCTTCTTCATCCACTGTGTCCCCTCTTTCCAGTGCAAGATTGTGGAGAGCGCAGCATTCAACCACTGTCAGTGACACACGATCTGGGGGGTACTGGAGTGCAGCCTCTGGCAACGGAAGTGCATCTTGAGAAGACCGATGGTTCTCTCCACCACAGCCCTTGTGGAGCCGTGGCTCCTATTGTACTGCTGCTCAGCTTCTGTTCTTGGGTAGCGGAGAGGCATCATGAGCCACCTTCTGAGGGGATAGTCCTTGTCACCCAGCAGCCATCCATCCAGCCGGGCTGGAGCACTGAAGAGCCCCGGCACCTGGGAGTGTCTGAGGATGTAGGTGTCGTGGGAGCTGCCTGGGTACCTTGCACAGACTTGTAGAATCAGCATCCTGTGGTCACACACTATCTGCACGTTCATGGAGTGGAAGCCCTTCCTGTTGATGAAGGCACCGGGCTCACCTGCTGATGCCTTGATGGCCACATGTGTACAGTCTATAGCACCCTGGACACAGGGGAAGCCAGCAATGGCCAAGAAGCCTCTGGCTCACTGTGTCTGACTTGCCTGCTCCCAGCGGAAGTGAATGAAGGTCAATGCCCGTCTGAACAGAGCGTCTGTAACCTGCTTGACACAAGTGTGGACAGCTGATTGGGAGACAGCGCAAAGATCACCCACCGAGCCCTGGAAAGAGCCAGGGATAGACATTGAGGGCAGCTGTGACCTTCAGAGCCACTGGCATGGGGTGTCCAGCCACACAGTTAGGGGAGATCTCAGGGCCAATTATCTGGCAGATGGAGGTGACTGTCTCCCTTGAGAGACGGAGCCTCCTTCAGCACTGCACCTCAGTCATATTGAGGTAGCTGCTTTGCCGCCTGTAAACCCTGGCAGCAGGATAGTGGCATCTTCTGCAGCCCCTTCTACCTTGGACTACCTCTTGGCCCTGCACCCCTTGTGCCTGCACCTGTCCTCCAAAAGGTGTCTCCCCTGGAGGCTGAACGTGAACACCTGGCCTCCTCCCCCTTCTGGCCCTCCCTTCCTCCTCAGAGGAGGTGCCTCCAGTGGAGAGTTCACCTCCCATTCCCAGGCTCAGGGAGGCTTCCTGAAACCTACAGGCCCCAAAAATAAATCCTCACTGCAAAGTGCTGACCTGAAGGCTGAGTCCATTCCAAGCAGCTGCTAGTGTTTGCAACTTTCCCAGCTCACACAGGCAAGTTTCAGTAACTTTTGCACAATAAGTTTTAAATCTGTAGAATCTCGACCCCACTGAGCCCCCTTCTCCTGCTCGTGGATGAGGTTCGTACAAATTTCTGCTACCCGCCTGCCCTTCGTGCCCATGTGACAAGCCAAAGGTCACACGGGCGCCGAGAAGTCCCCACCAATTGGGGCCTCAAGGGCCTTAAGTGGCCCGTTAATTAATGGCGGGCGCGCAACAGAGATCGTCGTGCGCCCGCCCACCGAAATGTCATTTTAAGCGTCGGTGTGCGGGTTCAAACAGAACATTCTGCCCCCTAACAATGAAATGGAAGGATTTTATGGTAGATCGTAATAAATCCAATTCTGGGCACCACACTTTACAACAATTTGCTAGAATGGTACTGGGGGTGAGGGAATTCAGTCAATGCGGAGGGATAGATGAAGCTGGGATTGTTCTCCTTTGAGTGGAGCAGGTTAGGGGAGATTGAATAGAGACGTTTCCAGAGATTTAATAGATATGCTCAAATTATGAGAGTGTTTTGATAGAGTAGATCAGGAGAAGCCGTTTTTACAGGTGGAGTGTCAGCAAGCAGGTGACATAGATTTAATATAATCGGCAAAAATAACCCAAAGAGGAGATGAGCAGTTTATTTACTCAATGAGTTGATATAATCTGGGATGCATTGCCTGAAAACATGGTGAAAGTGGATTCATATTACTTTCCGAAGGGATTTGGATATAAACTTAAAAAGGAAAAATTTGCAGATCTAAATGAAAAGAGCAGAAGACTGGGACTAATGAGATAACTCTTTCAAAGAGCTGGCAGGGTCACATTGGGCTGAATGACCTCCTTCTGTGCTCACTGAGTCTATATCTTTATTTTTTTTGGATTATATAGGTTATAAATACCTCAAAGACAAAACATTCATGTTCATGAAAGCCTGTCAGGTGATCCCAACCTAACCTGATAGAAATTGCACACTCGCTCCTATCAGTCAACATAAAACGACACAGTAAATCTCAGCCTTCACAACAGCAGCAGCAAGAGAACAGTGAACGTAAAAGATACAGGAACAGTCAAATCCTAAGTGTGTACATCACTGATCAGAAAAAAAGTTTGATAATTTGTTGATCAACCTGATTATGTGTCTTGTGGGACCTTGGAGCCTCTCTCCCCTCTGGTGCTCAATTTGCCTCTCAGAGGGTTAGAAGCTGACTACACCACACCATTCCTGCACAAGGCTCATCAGATCCCCTGCTGAATAGAGACAGCACGAGGACAGACAGAATGGTGCAGTGCCAGCTCGGCCACACGCCACAATCATGTAGATAAGAGATTTACCTCAACTTTACACGCTACCCATTTGATCAGAACTGGAGCAGGCAGGTCGTGAACCATGACCCCTGAAAATACCTGGACCATTGTGTTAGTTTCTGATCGCCTCAGAGTCTTTTTACCTTATTCCCTGTCATCACTCAGTTTGTTGATAGTTTTAATGAACCAGGTCTTGTACCTTCAAATCTCAAACATTTTTATCTTCAAAATATTCTCAACCGCCCTGGTCTAATCACCTTGCATTTCTCCACGTTAAACAAGGTCTGCCACTTCATTTAACAGTCCAATTCCCAATCTTTCCAAATCTGTTCATATTTTATTCATTTATTTCCTGTTATTGGCAGTTCCCTCTTTATTTTGTGCTGTCAGCAGAACCCACACAGTTTTGTTTCTGAGCCTGCTTCCAAATTATTTCTGTTTTACGTTAACAAAATGGGCTCAGCACTGACCCTGAGGCACATTCTTCTATCCTGAGGCAGTTCTATCTACAACTACAATGTGCTTCCTCAAGTTGAGATCATTCCTGATCCACTCCAGAAGTTTCCACTTGATCCCATGCTCCCTATTCATTGTTCTATACTCATTAGTCTCTGTACGCATGATTAAACTTAGGGTTACTGAAACCCTCAGTCATGAAACAGCTCTCTATTTGACCTGATAACATGTGTTCAATACATTTCCATGGTGCCAGGTCTCCTGACTTCTGAATGGCCTCAACTATTAATTTCCTTTGCCCCCTTTGTACTTCTTCCTCAGCTCTGTCAAAAAGTAAACATAGTTGAATAAAAAAAGTAAAAGGCATTTCAACTGAGCTGCTCTGTTTGCTCCAAATTGAATACATGATGGCGTCTTTGTGATCATTCGATTAATTTATACTACAGTTACAGCTAATTTGTACTGAACAAACCCTTTGTGGCTGAGTTGGAATGTTGTGTGAGGACTCTCTAAACATTTAGGTTCTGCAGAAACTTTAAACAGCCTTTTCCGGTGGAAACAAGAATTCCAGTCATGTTTGGAAGTCCTGTAATCCATCTATCACCTTCATATTCTAGCAACTGCAAACAATGCCTAACGGAATGAAAATTGAAAAACCTCTTCCCTTATCTTAATATAACTAAGATGGCCATAATAAGATGTACGATTGTTGACATATCAGCCTGAGCTCTGGCCCTAGACAAGGGTCCTTTCATCCACCGTTATTTTCTCTCTATTTGAAACTCCCTTGTACCACCCATGATAAAGAGCTGTAGGTATGTTCCAGACCACCAGCGTCCCTGTTCACACACTGGCTGTGAGGGCATGCACAAAGGTAACTTACCAAGATTCTCTCCTTTGGCTTTCCTTTATGTTCTTCCACATAGAAGGTGGTACCTAGAGGGCAGGATTGAAAAGGCATTAGGGGTAAATTGTAATTTTAGCACAAGAGGATTGGAAACTGCAGGGAGGGCTATTGATGCCATATATCCAGGAATTACACCATTTTCCTGTGAAGTCACGAAAGCAGAATGGGAGAATCCCACAGGAATGTTGCTTGCAACTTTTGGGGCTGCATGTTTTGTCCCACGGGCGGGTATGTGCCCAACCTGGATGGGAGTGAAATAGTTGGCGATGATGTTGGCCAAGTGTCCCGATGTCAACGCGCACTCTCGCGATATTTGGCTTGGCAGGCATGTGTGGGTGTCAGGGTGCTGCCTGCCATGAACTAACAGGCTACTTAAGGCCCTTAACAATGCAATTGTCTGAGGTGGTTTGTTGCCCGTGCAGTTTTCTGCTTGTCACACGGGCCAAATGGGCAGGCGGCCAGCCGACATTTCCTCAAACCTCATCCAAGGGCGGGATAAAGAAGGGTCAGCAGCATTGCCAGTGTGAGTAGTGAGGAGTTTTGGAGATAGTTTGCTGCTGGTTGCTTATTGGTACTTGACAGCTGCATCTCTGTTCGGGACTTCATTCTTAGCATTTCCAGGCCTCATTTCAGGGCTTATTTCACTCTGCCAGGCCCCTGGTGGTATCAGACAGCCTTCTTTTACCCTGGTAATGGGCATTATTGTCTCCACTGGAGGCACCTCCTCTGAGGAAGAGAGGTACAGGAGGCCACATGTCCCTTTGTAGTTTCCAGAGGAGGGACCTGTGGGAAGAGAGGCGCAGGCACAAGGGATGCAGGGCCGGCAGGTAGTCCAAGGTGAAAATACTGCAGAAGATGCCACTCTCCTGCTGCCAGGGTTTACAGGCGGTGATGCAGCCACTTCAATATGTCTGAGGTGCGGTGCCGAAGGAGGTTCCACCTCTCAAGGGAGACCGTGACCTCCATTTGCCAGATGATTGGGCCTGAGATCAGCTCCGACTGTGTGGGTTGAGTGAACCAGAGGCTTTGCAGTGATTGCTGGGTTCCCCTACATCCAGGGAGCCATCGACTGCACACGTGGCCATCAAGGCACCAGCGGGTCAGCCGGGTACCTTCATCAACAGGAAGGGCTTCCACTCCATGAACTAGGTAGTGTGTGACCACGGGATGCAGATTCTACAAGTCTGTGCAAGGTACCCAGGCAGCTCCCACGACACCTACAACCTCAGACACTCCCAGGTGCCGAGGCTCTTCAGTGCTCCAGCCCGGCTGGATGGATGGCTGCTGGGTGACAAGGGCTATCCCCTCAGAAGGTGGCTCATGACGCCTCTCCGCCATCCAAGTACAGAAGCTGGGAAGTGTGACAATACAAGTGATGGCACCACAAGGGCGGTGGTGGAGAGAACCATAGGTCTTCGCAAGATACCCTTCCGATGCCTAGACTGTTCCGGGGACACACTGCAATACCCCCCAGAGCAGGTGTCACTGATAGTGGTCACATGCTGCACTCTCCACAATCTGGCACTGGCAATGGGGGAGCCACTGGAGGAAGAGGATCTTGATGCAGATGCATAGGCCACACTGGATGAATGCAGTAGTGATTCAGAAGAGGATCATGGTAAGGGGAATGCTGAGGGCGTGGAGCCAGACCTCAGTAACCTCCAAGGAGGCAGGGACACCATGGACGCCTTGATCTAACGTTCCTTCAGCTAGGCTGCCAAAGATCAGCTTCAAACGCATGCGAGGGCTACCGCCTCCATCCCAGATGTCTGAAAGGATCCTTTCATTCGCACTCAAAGAACACACAGTACCTGTCCAATAAGGTTCAGAACCACGTACGTCTATCATTACATTATGGCGCTCCCCGCACCAATAAAAGGGTGAAGCATACACAGGCCGTGATGACAAGTGGGTGAAGTGAGTAGGAGGAAAGTGTGTAGAGGGTAAGTGGGTAAGGGTAGGTGGGTGAGATGAGCAGATGGTTAAGTGTGTAGGGGTTAAGTGAGTGAGTGGGTAGTCAGGTAAGGATAGTTGGGTCAGATCGGGAGGGGTAGTTGGTAGATAAGGGTGCATAGTTGGGCGGTCAGTGTGAGTGATTGAGGGGTCAGTCATGTAATTACCCAGGAGTTTTAATCTGTCTAACATTCCTGGGAAACAATCCAGGTAAGTCTCACAGAGTTACCTGAAGTCTCCGACTCTAACCCAGAGCTGGAGATATTCACGGAGGTCCTTGGGGAGCAGGGGAATTGCCCACTAGAAGTTCAAACTTCCTGGGTAATTCCCATGGAGTTATTGCTTTGGGACTTCCACAGGGTCTCAGTCATGTTGCTGTGCTGATATAAAGGCACCAATCACTCATAAGGGTTTGGGTAAACACATTATGGTTTCATTTATTTAGACTAGGCGCATGAGAATGCATACACCTGGACAGAAAGCTTGAAGACATCAGTGGCAGAGCAGTATGTTGGTGTGTGCATCGATCTGTTCTCCGATGATCTGGAGACCAGATTTGGCCCAGAATCTGGTGTGATATTGTTCAAATTTTGCAACCAGTCAAGTGAACAATCATTGCTTTTTAGAGTTCCTATATTTCTATATGGTATGTAAATGTTTATTATTATTCAACATTTGCATATTTATAGTTGAAGCTGAAAGGTCTTCTTCATGAGGAAATATATAAGAAAGTGATCTTAGTGCATCTTTGGCTGCAATCACATACTGGCATCACAACAAGGGACTACGTTGATTACTGGAACCATGGGTTTGAATTTGAAAGGTAATTGGTTAAATCATTACCAGCTACTATCACACAGTTTTCAATGAAAGCCAAATTCTTTAGGGAATATCTTCAAGCAGCTCTACAATCTTAGAGTAATATTGTTAGAGTAAACTGTAACCTCAGATGTCCCAGTGCCAGAGTAATGATTTCTGAGATACTCAATGAATAGTGTCCATGTACAGAAAGCTCTGTTTGCCTGTCACCAATGAATAGAATGAAATAAGTGCTGCCTCCAGTTTTCTAGATATGACTGTTAAATGGTGACTCCTGTGATTACTAAAGTGCCCAGTGACAGTTGCAATATAATCTTATCACCTGGACATGCCAGCTAAAAGTTTTCCATCATTGCATTCAAGATTTGTTCAATATATTTCTGTAGATTGAGATTATTGTAAGGAAAATTAATTTCACAAAAAAACAACCATGTAATGAATACAATGTCTCCTGATTAAATGTAAGACAACTTCCAAAAAGAAATAGTTTGTATTGGTGTGGTCATTTTCTCTGTAATTCTCCTCGCGTATCCATTACAAAAGATAAAAGTGTAAGATACTGTAACTGATGTGTATACAATGTGCATGTGCATTGGAAGAGCATGTTGTACACAACATGCTTCAGCCAGTAAGGACATTTTCCCAGAGATGGTGGTTTAAAGAGTGGGGCATGGAGCCTCATCCCAAAGGAAATGACATCACTAACTAAAAGACAATGGACACAAAAAAATGGGTTGATAGTGCCTGATGTTTAGATCTTTTGGGAGCCAGTCAAGGACCAAAATGGCATCAGCCGTGTGCATGCGCACTTCTGCTCTGAGTAGTGCCAGACACCATCTTAGTGAATGTGTTAGTACGCACTCAGCTAACACCCACCATGAATAGAGCAAACAGACCACAACTTCAATCAGTGTGCAACACTTGTTTGACACCAGTCCTGAAATCTTGGAGCCCAGTTCTCTAGTTAACATCCCCCCATTAGCTTGCACAGTTGAACGTGTGTTCAATAGAATAAAGGACCCGCTGACCAGTTACTATTTAAAAGGATGATCCATCACTTTCAAGTTTGTTGCCGATTGATTTCTTCTGGTTGTTGCTACTGTGCTACCAGTTGCAAAAGTCGACAGTGTGAGAGGTGATGAAAGGCTTTTTGATAATTGCAAGGCTTTTGTATAAATCAGTTGCTCACAGCCATAGTGTAGTAGGGGGTATTTCCCTGAGAGTGCAGCATGACTGTGAGAATGAGCAGAGGCCATGCAGAGCAGGACAAGCTGCTAGGTGTGAGAGGACAAGGAGAAGGAGAATGGCTCTCAGCAGGAGGCCATACCTGTCCAGGTGTTCAGGAAGCAATTCTCCTACCTGAACATGAGAGAGGGATAGTGTGGGTCAACTTCGAAGAGTACAGAAATGAAGGGGATTTCACTCCCTCAATGTTGAATTAGTGTGGGACTATCAGCAGCGAATCATACAGATGAATACCCAAACTCCTGGCAGTCATTCTGCAGCAGTCTGCTTTGTCGGCTGCTATTCAGCCACTGTGCCAAATCATAGAATGGCAGCTGGGTGACAAGGGCTACCTGCTGGCAGTGTGATTCCCATCTCTGGTTTGTACCCCAAACAGGTGCGTACAGCCTGCAAACCGTGAAAGCCATGTTGCCCCATGAAACGTGATAGAGCAGGACCACTGGCTGATTGAAACAATGGCTGGAATTTCCCAGCCCCCTGCGGTGGATTCCCCTTGTGGTGGGGCCCGTGAACCATCGACATCTCCGTTCACATCGGTGGGACCGGAAGATCCCACCGGTGTGAGGGGCTGGAAAATTCTGGCCAATGATTCCATTGCCAAGCCCTCTCTGGACGAGCCCAGTGTGTGTAACAGAATAGGTCTTAAGGTTTGTGGTGGTCTGCTGTGTGATTCACAACGTTGTCATCTTGATGGGAGAGCCCTTGACACCAGCTATTGGGCAAGAAGCAGGAGGAAGAGTTACAGAAGGGATTGGCAACACACGCAGCTCCTCTCTATCCTGGCTGTCCATGAAGTAAATGCTTGAGTGCAATCCAAGTAACCTCAATTCTTAATTCACCAACAGTCCTGCCTTCCATACCTTCCCTCTCTCATTGGCCAATACATCATCTTGGTCACAATGCAAAATTAAAATCCACCACAATATACACATTACAAACAAAATAAATCATGCTATATGTTGTACATAAGTAAATTAATCACCCTTTTGCATGACTGGAGCTTATCTTCTGTGTGTCTTCCATGCTCCCACACAGTGTTACCCCAGTGGCTGCAACATGGTTAGTGGAAGGCTGATGATTAAAGTCGGGGAGTTCTGTCCAGTCTACAATGCATTTGTGTCCAGTATCTCACCATGTGCATGTGTCTCATCCATGCTGTCCTGTCAATTATGTGCAATGTCAGTTTCTAGCTCAGTAGCTAAGAGTGTCTTCATCATCACTCCCTTCCTGGTGTCCTTCCACTGCCAGCCGGTTCTTGAGTATCTGAAAGGAAGAAAAGTACAAGGGTAAGGTTACAGTGAGGGGAAAGCAGGGAAGTAAAAAGTGCATGCTTACACCATCTGCAACTTGTAAATCAGAAGAGAGTGTGGGATAGAGGGGAAATGGGATGTGAGAAGGAGTGTTAGATATAGGAATACCACGTCCCTCGCCATGACCTCAGCAATTGCTGGTCCAATAATGACCAGAACCATTTCCTCCATGGAAGGTTAAGATAAGCAGGTGCACCTATCCCCCTCCAGTTAGCTCCTGCTGTCTCCAGTTATGTGCCACCTTGTTCTGCAAGAGAAAGGGAACTATGTTAGTGAGTGTGGTGCAATCTGCTCGAGTGATAAGGCTGTCATGGTTGAATGGCTGACAAAGTGTGCAAGCTGGGAGATGTGGATGTGAGGCTTAAGTGCTAAGTGTGTCAGGGTGAGGAGAAGCATATGAGTTTTAGGAATGCACCCTGGTTGATAGAAAGTGTTGATAGGTGAGTGTAAGAGGTGTAGTGAATTACAGAGAGTGTGACGTTAATGGTGCAATTGATAAGATATGTATTTGAAGATACATTCACAGACCTTGGCCAGTCATATGAGGTCTTTGCAGGACTACACCCAGGTCCTCTGGACTTGTCTCCTGCAATTGACCCCCACCGCTATCTGCTCCCACTGCTTTCTTACTGTGTGATTGAAGGGCTTTCTGGCCCCCTAGAGAAACAGAACATCGCATCTCCTCCACTAAGAGCGCCAGTGCAGAATTGGAAAATCTTAGAGCCTTTTCTCTCTCATTTTGTTATGATTTTGGACCCCAGTTGAATTGTGCAGCTGAATGAACAGCGTGGTTAGTACTGGCCACAAACAGCAATCAGGCTAATTAGCAGGCAGCAGGAATATGGCAGGCTGCCTGCATTTCAATCAATGGGAACGGATTCATCGCATATCATGACCCCCACATCCATTTTCAGGAGCTGTCCAGATGAACACTCAGTCTGTCACATATATTTTGACTGTATAGGAAAAGCAGATGTTTTTTAGGAATACTAAACATTCTTGTGAGGAAAAACAGCACAGAATTCCAAAAAGAATGTTGCATTTAATCTAGTATGAAAACTTTTTCAGCTGAGTTCTTGATTGCAATATTTCATGATGGGGGATAGAGTGGTAAAATGGAGTTGATGTAAAAGTTCAACCATGTTACAGTGAATGGCAAAGATGGTTGGGGGATCACACTACTCCTGCCCATATTTGTGCTCTTAGCTCTTTCCTCCTCTTCACTGCCTCTATACTTGCTTAAACCTGTTACGTCTTTAACTTGTTCTGGTTCTGCTGAAAGAACTCAAGCATTGGACAAGATTTTAACCCACTCAAGGCCCATTCAATTACATCGAGTTAAAATTGGGCCCACTCTCTTTCTCCCTCCACAGATGCTGCCTGACCTGCAGAATATTTCCAGCATTTTCTGTTTTTATCTCAGATTTCCAGCGTCTGCAGTATTTTATTTTTATATACATTGAAGTCTGACAAGAGTACAATTAGATGGAAAGTAAAGGCCATCAACTCTTTCCCAATATATAGCCTAACCCCAGAAGAGCACCGAAGATCAGTGCGAGATTTTTCCCTTTCTACCCCAGCCGTCAACTCTGAAACCATTTTGTGTTGCAAAGGTTTGGTAGAAATTTCCCCATAACCCACTTGATGTAGAGGCCAGGTCAACTTTCACTCTTTCAGACTGGGCTAGATTCTTACTCAGTTTTAGGAGATTAAAGCCAGTGATTCATGTTTATTTTATTTAACAGATCTGCTTGCGTTATTTCTTACAATAGTATCTTCTATAAAACATTTGATTAGCAGTCTTTCATTAAATGTATTGCATATCTGAAGCAACACAAATCTAAATTTTCTAGTTTCTTTCATTATGGCATTTACCCCAAGCACTTGTTGCTTCAACTGTTTTTAGTTTTACAGTTTAATTTTTATTTCAATTCTTCAATCTTCAATCCATCTATTATGCCTCATACATAACTTATTTGAACTTCCACATTTGCCTTACCTGTTATCATCCCCATGAAATATGAAGGCACCTGGAGCACTGAATCAGAAAATCATATTTGTAAGGTCCTTTCAAATTCAACTGAAAAGTAAATTGTCGCTACTGAGCTATATACTGAGCGCAGTGGTTGAAGAATTAATTTTAGTTACCTAGAAATTTCAAAATACTTAAAATTTGAGGGAAAAAGAGCATTAAGATTCTATTTGTATTATATTATTATCCATTACCTTAACTAGAAACCCTACTGAGGAGAATATTCTAATAATCTCTAGAGACCCAGAAATTGCACAAAAGTTTCTAATTAAGTAATTAAATCTAACCCCAGTAATTAGACCCACATGGTGAAAATACCAGTGGAACGTGAAATACTTGCAATTTCCACTATGGCATGTAGCCAAGTCATAATTGAAATGTTTAAAGAGCCAACAGTAATTTCAGATCCCCTTAAATCATTTTTACACCCCAACCCCAAAAAATATTCAGACTGAATAAAATAATTTGCTCTGCAATCAAGCCCTAACTTCTAGTGAACCTGGCACAATCAACATGAGTACAAAACTGTAACTATGTTTGTATGGATTGGATGTCAAACATCAGCAAGAGTTTAGGGCAATGCCGAGAATCCTGAGGAGAAGTCATGTTCAAAAAGCTTCCCCTTTTCCATGTGTCTCCTAAATCTACAACCAGAATTCAACCTCTCTCGGTGAGTTGCAAAATGTGCTGAACCAGTTCAACAAAGCAACTCGAACTGTGATGGAAAATTTCACAATGACGACACACATGACATATGGGGCCAGTTAAGCAACTGTTATCAGACTCATGACTTTGACTCTTTAAAAACAGCAGATTTTAATTCAAGAATCATCATGTTAGGGTCGATTTTCTTGCCTTTTCCTCTTCCCCACACAACTATTGTACACAAACAGGTGCACCCAACATGCATGGCATCTGCCTGGCCTTGGAGTGCTTACACTTCCTGTCCAGCCTTTTGCATTGCATTGGGCCACAGATGTTTACAGCTCTGTGCCTGGTCTCAGGGCTTGGGACCTTCTCAGTATGATGGAAATCAGCAGCTCCTGATTCCACCTAGACACCCTGGGGAAGGGGTTAAAACTCCAAAATTGGCCTGTACATTTTGTCTGGTTTCTTGACTCCCCCTGCACTGCCTGGATGCGGTTGGGGTGTTTGAATGTATATATTGTGATACAAAAGGCAACACAAGTTGTGTGAGACATGTTGGGTGGACAAAAGGGTCTTTCCCCCGCCCCTCGTTGTTTGTATAAACCTGTGTGGATATTTGGATGAGACTTGAAGCCAATACACCAGCTGAGTTCCAGCTCCTGATAATTCTTCACTTAACGTGGGGAGATACTTTCAAACACAATTCCAAGCTGTAAGAAACCATAACCAGTCCGTTGTGAACCGTTGCGTGAATTTGCCCTGTGGAACAGTAATTCTGAGAGGCATCCAGCAGTATGTAAAATGGTAAGTTATGTGCTGCACTGTGATAAAAATCTGGTCCTGTTGTTAGTACAAATAGAGGGTCCGCCCCAGCAATTGCTGCTGCTGAAGTTGTGTGTACCTGGCAGCCCTGATGCTGTGGAGCTGTGCCAAAGTTGCACGTCTGATGTGCGATAGCTGTGAGACGGGTGGATTGATTTCTATTCCATCCTCTCATTAACTTTCCCCTTTCCCAACTACAACAACAACTTGCACGTATTCAGCCCCTCTATTATAAACAAACACCTCAAAGACATTAGAAGAAGTTAAATAGAAAGCAAGAGGGTGCTGTCAGTTGGGATGACCACAAGAAGCTGGATGTTCAGAAGGTTCTCAAAGGAGACGAGAGAGGTAGAAAGACAGGGGGATATGAAGGTAATTCCCATCCGTGGGGCCAAAGTCGGGGGAATGGGGGAGTGCCAGATCAGAGACCAAAGCCAGACAAAGGAGGAAGGTTACAAAGAGCGAGTGGTGAAGCCAAGAAGGTATTTAAAGATAAGGGTGAGAATTTGAAACTGGAGGCATGGGGTTCTGGTTGGTAATGCAATCATTGAGGAGAGGGATAATAGGTGGGCTGGAAATATTGTGAGAATAGGTAAGGATTTTGAATGAACTTCAGTTTATGGAAGGTAATGAATGGGAGGCCAGTGTGGACTTATTGAAACAAACAAAACTGGTGGTGAAAAAAGGTGTGGAAAAGGATTTAAATGTGCTGAGGCAGTAATAGAGGGCAGCAATAACCTATAAAAGCAGAAACCTATAAAATTCTAACAGGACTAGACAGGGTAGATGCAGGAAGGATGTTCCTGATGTTGGGGGAGTCCAGAACCAGGGGTCACAGTCTGAGGATATGGGGTAGACCATTTAGGACTGAGATCAGGAGAAATTTCTTTACCCAGAGAGTGGTGAGCCTGTGGAATTCATTACAACAGAAAATAGTTGAGACCAAAACATTGTACATTTTCGAGAAGGAGTTAGATATAGCTTTTGGGTTGAAAGGGGTCAAAGGGTATGGGGAGAAAGCGGGAGCAGGCTATTGAGTTGGATGATCAGCTATGATCATAATGAATGGCGGAGAAGGCTTGAAGGGCCCAATGGCCTATTCCTGCTCCTAGTTTCTATGTTTCTATATTTCTATGTTCCAAGGGAGGTCTTTGTGGTGGACAGGATGACAGTTCAGAAACTCAGTTTCTGGTTAAACAAGACCCTGAGGTTATGAACAGTCTAATATAGCCTGAGACTAATGGCCAGGAATGTGAAGGTGTCAGTGACCAAGGGAACAGAGATTTTGGTGGGGCTGAAGATGGTGGCTTTGATCTCCCTCACCATTAGCTGGGAAAAAATGCAGTTCATCCAAAAAACAAGTTAAACTACAAAAGCAAAATACTGTTGATGCTGGGAAAAATAAATTAAAAAACAGGAAATGCAGGAATTGCACATCAGGTCTGACAGCATCTGTAGCAAGAGAGTCAACATTTCAGGTAGATGACCTTTCATCAGAACTGATGAAAGGAAATGATGAAAGATCACCAACCTGAAACATTAACTCTGTTTCTCTCTCCGTGGATGCTGCCAGTCCTGTTGACAGCATTTTCTGTTTTTATTAAACAAGTAAAACTAAGGACGGAATTTTGACCCCTCCCACTGGCATTCTACCGCCCCACCCCCACCCTCGCTCCCACTGTCCACCACAAAGACCTCCCCTGGAACATAGAAATATAGAAACATAGAAACTAGGAGCAGGAGTAGGCCATTGGGCCCTTCAAGCCTTCTCTGCCATTCATTATGATCATGGCTGATCATCCAACTCAATAGCCTGCTCCCGCTTTCTCCCCATACCCTTTGACCCCTTTGTTTATTCTATAGAGTCCACAGTTGATTTTATATAGAATGCACACATATTTTAGCCTGCAAAAAAATCATATTTGGAAGTATAAAGATTTTAGGCCAATAAATTTGAAGAGAAATTAATGCTATTGCTGAGGGAAGGGTTACATTCATCTATAAACTTCAACATATTTGCAGTGAAAAAAAAGTAAAATGAAGTAAGATCCCATTTCCAACTCAACTTACATACAGCATTGTTGTATGTATCACGTACATTAAATCAGAGCATGGTCCACATAAATCTTATATATAAAGATATTGTTCAAACGTGATCAAGAAATTTTTTCCTTAATCAGCTATTGTTGTATATGTGAATGTCAATTATAATAATAAAGAAAATTCAAATTTCTTTGACAAATCAGGTTTCATTGATTGCTTGAAAAGCCTATTGTTTGGTATTTCAGGTTTCATCAGGTGTCCTAGGCGAGTCTCATGATAGTAATGCTCTCTCGCACCATCACCACCCAAAGATAAAACCGCACAGCCCATAAAGCTGGCCCATTAGACCACTCGAAATCAGTTAGCTAGACACATACATTGGACGGAATCGTCCCAGAAATCGGCAAAGTCCGATATTGGGTGTGTAAGAAGCTGACAGCAATGGCGGCTTTTTCCACCATACTGTCCGCTGCTTTGCTTAAAAAATGGAGGGACATGGGTTTTACGTTGGATCACTGGTGGGGTTGCCTCTGATTCGTTGGCTCTGCCGTGACCTCAGGCCTTCAGTAAACCGGGCGCCATATTTAAAGGACACCCCTGCACAGAGCTGCTGGGAACTGATGGCTGCCAAAGAGAGGAAACATGCTGCCCCCAATTTAGCGACATCTCCCTCGATTGCCTACTTGATGCAATGGAGGCCCACCACAAAGTCGTCTGCCCCCCGCTATGGGCGGAGAACCTCATCCAAGGTAATAAATCCAGCATGGGAGGCAGTGGTCAGCACCAACGCCCTGCAAAAGCACACAGTGCCAAAAGAAGATGAATGATCTCCGTTCTGCCAGAGTAAATCACTCTTCTCATCACTCTCAACTCACACACTCACAAACCCATCACACATCCACAGGGGTCTCGCTCACTGCCAGCTCAAGGTCCATCGCCATTCACTCTCTCACACACACCTTCATCTGCCCTGCAGATTGTGCCCTCGTCCCATTTACAGCACCACTCACCACCCACACGTGCCAGACATCCCTCTCATCTGGCCTAGCAGGCATCCTGCTTACACTCGCTCCATCTGTATTCATGCAGGATAAGTTGGCACATAACAAAAGGGAGAGGTCTCAGACCGGTGGAAGAATGTCCAACATCAAGGGCCTCACAGGCTTTGAAAATAGAGCCATCCAGCCAGCCAGCCACAATCTGGACTGTTCCTGTGCTGACGATGAGGTTGGCAGTGCTCAACCAAGTGAGGATCCAACAGTGCAACATCCATCAGACAACCATGCTGTGAGTGAGTTCCCCTATTCTGCAGTCCCCTGCCATGCACTGATTATCTCCCCTTGCTCATCTGGGAAGCAGCCGAGGGGTCCACCAGCCAAGTCCTCAACTCAAGCCCCGAAGACACCTCAGAAGGAGAATCAGATATCGCCCTAATTAAAGACTTATCACAGTGCTCACCCACACCCTCCACCAGCACAGAGACGCACACCTCGGTGGGACCTAGTTCTGGTGAGCACATCGCACTGTCTGATCCACAGCAGGCAGAGGCAGGCACTTCCCAGGTTGCTGATACTCGGAGGACCGCTGGAGGCCAGAAATCTGCTGAGTCTGAGTCAGAAGACGAGACTCTGGGCTCGGTCGTACCTCAAGTGCTGCAGCTGCAAAGGCAAGTTCAGGAACATTGGAAAGGGATGTCCGCTGCACTCCTCAGATTGCAAGGCACAATGGAGGAGACTGTCCAACTTCAGTCTGAGGTGTTAGCGCCTGCATGCCAACTTGCTGAGGTCAACACTGATAGACCTTGGTCCAGGAGATTGGTTCCGCGCTGCTGCGGGAGCAGCAATCCATCACTAAGGCCTTCATCCGTGTTAATGCAAGAAGGGGTGGGGCATCTCAAGCTCACACCAGCTGCCACTTCTTCCCAAAGAGTCAGCCAGGGGGCCTCGAGCACCCATAGGGAGGAGGATCAGCAGGTGTACACCCTGGGGCCATCCACCCAGGAGTGTCTCTGGGAGTGTCCAGCCCACCCGAATCCCATCTTCCTGGGACCCCAGCAGCTCCAGCTCCACAGGCCGAGGAGGGTACCACTGCCACACAGCAGGACCCCCACAGCAGGCCGGGGCCCTCCAGGTCTCAGCCCTCCGGAGGGCACCAGCCAAAGTCATCACAGACAACATGACTTGGCACTCAGCAGGCTGCCTCCACCTCAGGTGTGGAAGTTGGGGGAGCACCAAGACATAATGACAGGGTTAGAAAGGTCAAGAGGATTTATTGGATAACTTGGGCCTGGGTGTAAATCACTTCTACTTAATGTTGACCACTCCCAAGAATGTCTCCTTGTTCGTGTCTCCTTGTTATGTTGAATGTTTGTGTCAATCAGATGTGAAACCTTGCTTCCTGCACAATATGAAGGCAAGTGTCACAGGGCGTCTCCCGTTTGCAGTGTGTAACTTTTTGAGCACAGTGATTGTCCGGCTTCAAAGTTACTGTCCGGATTTGAGATACATGCACCTCCATTTTGCTGCAAGAACCTCATGCCCAAGCGTCACTGGGTTCCGTGATGTTCCCTGTGTGATCTCAGCACCTCAGAGTTGGGCTGCCCCCTCATCTCGACACCATTCCTGACAGGTGAAGGTGCGGTGCTGAAGGGAACAGGTGATGAAGCCTGCCAAAGGACCAAGTTGTCCCAAAGTCTATGTGGCCGCTGTTTCTCAGCAGCGCCTCCATGATACGAGCATCTTCACAGAGCGTCTGTGCCCTGCCTTCAGCCAGACTGGTGTCAGGCAAGATCTCAGGATTGTCCTCACTGCATTTTGTCATCATCCTCCTGGAATCTTGTGGCAATGAGGGCCTCATGAGCATGTCTGCCTTACCTGGCCAGTGTGGGGTCTCATCCCCTGCACCCCCACCTTCCAGGACCACATCACCCTCATCCCCTTCGACTTTCTCCTCAGAGGAGGAGATATGCAGCTCTTGCATCTCCTCACCATCCAGATCCCCCCCCCCCCCACTTTGCATCACCAGGTTGTGTAGCGCGGCACTCTCTGGGGAGTGTCCAGGCATCGGAACCTCTTTTTCAGGATGCCATTGGTGTGCTCAGCCAAACTCTGGGTTGCGTCATGAGCCTGGTTGTGCCTTCTCTCACCAGGAGTCCGAGGCTGCTGCACGGGTGGCATCAGCCACATCCTTGTCAGGTAGCCCTTGTCCCTGAGAAGCCAACCCGGCATCCTGTGGGCTCCCTGGAAGAAGTCAAGGAGCTGAGGCCTGCTGCGGATGTACGAGTCACCGATGCTTCTGGGTATCTTGCACACACCTGCATGATCCATTTGTTATGGTTGCAGACCAGCTGAACATTGAGAGAGTTATGGTTCACGTACCGGACTGCTTGTTGCCAGGGAGGTTTAAGAGGCACATGAGCGCAGTCGATGGTCCCCCTTCACCTGTGAGCATCTGGAAATCCCAGCGCTCTTGCTTCCTGGCCTGCCTGATCCCTGTCGAAGTTGACAAAGGTGTGTGCCTTGGCAAAATGCGTGACCGTGACCTCCTGGATACATTTGTGGGTAGCGGCTAGTGAGGTCCTGCAAAAGTCCCCTGTGGACCCCTGGAAAGGGCCACTGCCATAGACATTGAGCACAGCGGTAGCTATAACTGCCACTGGCCGTGGATGCCCTCCAAGTCCCCATGGTGCCAAATCCTGCAGAAGGTGGCATATGTGCATGACCCATGCCCTTGACATGCGCAGGTGTTGATAACACTGGGGTTCTCGCTTATCTGCAGGTGGTACATGCCCCATCTGTAGACCCTGTGTCTGGCCATGTGCCTATGAACCACAGCGCTGTGGGGTTCATCCTCTGTGTGCAGAGGAGGCCCTGCTGCCCCTTGGTCTTGAGGGTTCTGCACATCCCTTTGGCGAGCCAGTCACCTCTGTCAATCTCCTCCTACTCTCCGGCCTATGCAGCAATCAGGCAGACAGTGAGATCGCCAGACTCCATGTGCCTGGTGACCTCCTCTCTGCAGTATCAAAGAGAGAGATGCAAGGGTCAACAATTGTCTCCTGAGGATCGCTCTTGGTCAAGTCATCGCCCGCAGCTGTTTGAAAATAGATACAAAGGGCAGAATTTTATTCTCCCGCCAGAGGCAAGCTGGGAGGTCAGGGGGTGGGGGGGGGGGGTGGCGGGTGCATTTAATCATGAGGGAAGGTGTGGGGTGCAGACTCCATTGGTTTCCTGATTCCCCCTGATTAAGTCTGGGGTGGGAAGGTTCAAGGATGGCCTTTATTCACAGAAGCCATTTGAGGCCCCTAAGTGGCCACTTAAAGGCCTCATCCTGCCACCCCTGGTACTCAACCATCCCCGGGTGGGGCACACATCATGTGGGCAAATACGCCTGCGGCCTGGTGGGACCGTACCTTCTGCTTGGGCAGCCAATGGAGATCCTTGCCGGAGAAATGTGCTGCCCATGGGTGAAGTCACCCCCCCCACCCCCCATCTTCCTTAAATATGAACCACTCCCCCTCCGCACCTCATGCCAGGGCCTCCCCCGACAGCGCCCGGTGAGCCCGCCTCGCTCCAGCTCGAGCCTGCAGCCTGGGTCCCCGTAGTAGTGCCGGTGACTCCTGCTCCTGGTGGTGCCTTTTGGAGGTGGGGGCTTCACCTTGAAGATGGTGAGGGCCCTGGCATTCCAACACCCATTCCAGAATCCACTGTATATTGTTCAAAAACTTTTGAGAAAGCAGACAGAAAATAATCAAATCTCTCCAATTATACGGAATCAGTGAAATATCTGACAATAAAAAGTTTTTCAACCTAATGCCTAGAAGGGCTTTGAATGCCTTGTTGATGAGCCTTTCTTTGTATGCAACGTTTTTAATTGGATAGTTTATCCACTGATAATAGCAAAATACTCTGGATATATATTGCTTTTCAAGTCAATTAAGGAATAATCACAATTCTTTGTGTCACAATAACACTACTTTGTTTCAAGCAGAGTTAATTTTCTTCTAAATTTGCTTCAAAAATTCAATACGTAGACATTCACTTTTGCTAAATCTAAAGTTGATATGAAAATGATAAACCCCCAAACAAAATTTAAAACAACACCAGTTCTTAACCAATCTTCTAAGCCTTAAGGGATTCCATTAAACTGCAGAGAGCTACCACCTATGCTAATTAACATAGCTGTAGATTAACACCGTTATTAGTATGTGCTGAGTTTGGACAATTAATATAAGGGGCACCTAAGTGAGGATATACACAAGGCACTTCTTTTTGGATTAGAATTTTTTTCAAAGGGCATATATGACATAATAACAGGCAGGATTACACAAAAATTAGGGTAACTCACTATGCTGGCTGTGCTGCTTTTCCATTTTGTTTAGTTAACTTTTTAACTTGTAAGTGTCAACATTTCTCCATCTTTCATTATTTCTCTCTCAAACTTCTTGTTACTGAGCAACCACTACAATCTTTGTCAACCCGTTCGTTAAAGTTTAAGTCACTGTTTCGGATTTCCCCTGCAGCTTTCTGAACCCTGTTGTCGGGTTCACATGGGGGTCCGAAGCCCCCACTGTGCGTGGGAAACAGTCAGTCACCTGCGATTTTCCCCAAATTGGCCAATTAATTGCGGTAGGGCCAGCTTGCCATCCACATAAGGACGGTGGGTGGCCTTTGGGCTGGAGGGACAATAGAAGGCCCTCCAGCTCGGAAGCTGAGCAGGACGCCATAGTGGGTAAGTGAAGGAGACTGTGGCCCAAAATGGAGGCTTCCTCTCCCCAACGTTTTGCAGTTTAAAATAAAAACAGATCAAGGTACCAGGCCACTTCTGTGGAGGCAAGGTGGCCTACAGCTTCAGCTGAACCCAGGCAGGCAGGGAGAGCCTCCAAGCCTGCCTGGAATGGTGCCCCCACACTACCCAACACCGCACCCCACCCAACCCCACCATCACCTCACAAACCCTCACCCTTCGACCGGTCTCTCACCACGAGGCTGACTCCAGGCAGCTGCACTGTATTCCCTTAGTTCCAGTCTCTCCCACAAGGGGAAACATCCTGTCAGCATCTACCCTGTCAAGTCCCCTCAGGATCTTATACAGTTCAATAAGATCATCTCTCAATCTTCTAAACTCCAATGGATACAGACCCAGCCTGTCCAACCCTTCCACATAAGATAACCCAGCCCCCCACGCCCCCAAGCCAGGTATCAGTCAGGTGAATCTTCCCTGTACCGCTTCTAACGCATTTATTTCCTTACTTAAATAAGGAGACCAAAACTGCAGTACTAGAGATGTGGTCTCACCAAGGCCCTGTACAACTGTGGCAAAACATCCTTACTTTTTTATTTCATTCCCGTTGCAATAAACAACAACATTCCATTTGCCTTCCTAATCACTTGCTGTACCTGCATACTAACTTTTCCTGATTCATGTACCAGGACACCCAGATCCCTCTGTACCTCAGAGTTCTGCAATCTCTTCCCATTTAAATAATGTGCTGCTTTTCTAGTTTTCCTGTCAAGGTGGACAGTCAACATTTTCCCGCATTATGCTCCATAAGGGAGGTGCAGCCATCTGAAAATCCATGCAGGAAATTGAGCTGAAGGGATTCTCAGGTACAGATCGGGGGCCATGAATTAACATCCATTTTTCTTGCGACAGTTCCCATTTTCTAGGCACTGTCTGTGAGTTGTACTCAGGGAAATCCCCCTCATTATTCATGGTAATTAGCATGGATTCACTCGTGGAATGAAACTTACATTCGAAACTTTACAATGCATTATTCTCAGCATCTTGACAATGTTGAATTAAAAACATTCTTTCAACGGTATAAAAACTGAGGGGCTGTTGTGAAAAAATTAGCCAGATTGTATCAGCAGTTCATTTTATAATCAACTCCAATAACATTCCAGCTTGTGAGTTCTGGGCATTTTACACTCATGATTGGATGCAGATGAGGTAACTATCACTAATGGGACATCTTTCAATGTTCAATCATGTTTTGTAACTAGTTGCACAGTACTAATTGTGCACTGTTATCCGATCTATGTTTAAAACCATGAAATGTACTTAGGTTGCCAAACAAATATCAGCTGAGATGAGAGGGTGGGAAGGGAAGGAGTTAATTTGCTATTTTGGGTTAATAGTGTTTTAACATTTTTGTTAGAGTTTTAAAATTAGTCTATAAACACAGCCAAGAGGCCACAAAGTAATCCAATCTGAACAACTCCAAACAGTCACAAAAACAAAAAACTGCTGATGCTGGAAATCCAAAACAAAAACAGAATTACCTGGAAAAACTCAGCAGGTCTGGCAGCATCAGCGGAGAAGAAAAGAGTTGACGTTTCAAGTCCTCATGACCCTTCCACAGAACTGATCTGTGGAAGGGTCATGAGGACTCGAAACGTCAACTCCAAACAGTCAACTGGTCTCTGAGTGTAAAATTAATTTTTAAAAAATTGTCATATCTTCCATTTGGTAATTTTCATCAGGTGAAATACACTTGCTTATGAAAAGAAATGTTAAAGAGTAATGTGATAAAAGAATCCTTCATCATAGATGTGCAGCACTTACAATTGATGTGTGCCTGACACAGTTGTGATACTGACTGCATCTGTTCACAATCATCGTTTTAAGTAAAAATCTAACTCTAATTACAATCAAGGCCTCTCTGGCTTGGATAGAAGGCTAAGCTTAGATCAATCCTTCTATAGCAACTGGCAATGAGAGGCATGTCCAATGTATTTCTCAAATACTTTGGCCTGAATAGTTTCTCCTGGGTCGGGAGCACAAGGACTGGACGTTTCCGGCTTTGCAAACACAACCCCGGAGAAAGCGCTTCAGAAGTTTGGAATTTCATTCCAAGGTGGCAGGGTACTCTGGGAATTGGGCTGGGTGACCCCGGAATGAGTGCAGAGGCTGCTGGGTGAAAAGGCAAGCTGGGCAGAAGGCCTGCCTTGGTGCACAGACACTTTGACAGAGATTTTTACAAAAAATGCATTAAAACAAAAAACAGCCCTCAAGCCTGAACCCCTCACACTGCATCGTCCCCCCCACACATTCCCTATGCTCCATCCATCTCAGCCCATTCCACCTCATGCCCCCTACCCACCCTGTGGACCCTTACACTCTCCATGCCAACCTATGCACCTCCACCCAGCCATGACCTTTACAGCCCCAAGTAAACTTAGTGCCAACTTATGCCAACCCATGCCCTGCACCCATCACCCTTTGCCCTTACACCTTCCATGCCAACTCTTCTAATATGCACCATGAGCAGATCTCAGGATGCATATAGAGAGGAAATAAAATAAAATTCTAAGCATCTATTGATGACTTTGATGTTTCAAAAACACTCTCATTAATAAAAACCCATTCAATACATTTAAGTTCCTTCAACTACTTAATCCTTGATGAAAACAAGAATATGTATTCATAGCCCCGTATCAAAGGCTTTATACCATTTGGACCTGTTGATCAAACCGTGAGTTGACAGGCACCCTTCTGCGATAATGATAGGTTATGGAATGAGTTATGCAGCACAAATCTAATAATGATAGCCCTCAGACTTATGCTAACAAACAGAGTGAAACAGCAAGCAGTGATTTTTTAGAAAATGTAAAGACAAAGAGATTTAAATCCCTTGACAGCTTGACAGTTCCATTGAGTTTATCCACTTTTTATTGTTACAATTCAAGCTGATGTTACTACTGGGCAGGACAGATCCCAGAATGAAACCTGGCTTAATAGACCCTAACTTGTATTTTTTTTTAGAAAATGTGGAGGACAGTTACTGAACAAATTCACAGGAGTCTGCTGATGAACTTTTAATACAAATAATAACACATATATTAAACAAGAGAAGTGAACTATACTACATCAGACAAAAACTTTGGAAATGCCTCAATACATTCACAAGAAAATGATACAAATATTCATTATTCCTTCACCCCAGCTATATCTTTACAGGTACACAAACCCGGGAAGAAAGCTATCTTAGAATCATAAGGTCATAGAGGTCTACAGCACAGAAAAAGGCCCTTTGACCCATCGAGTCTGCGCCAGTCAATCAAATACCTAACTATTCTAATCCCATTTTCCAGCACTAGGCCCATAGCCCTGTATGTCATGGCATCGCAAGTACACATCCAAATACTTCTTATATGTTATGAGGGTTCCTGCCTCTACCATCCTTTCAGGCAGTGAGTTCCAGATCCTCACCACCCTCTGGGTGAAAAAAATTCTTCCTCACATCCTCTCTAAACCTCCTGCCCCTTACCTTAAATCTATGCCCCCTGGGTATTCATCCCTCCACCAAGGGGAGAAGTTCCTTCCTGTCTACCCTATCTATGCTCCTCATAATTTTATACACCTCAATCATGTCCCCCCTCAATCTCCTCTGCTCCAGGGAAAATTATCCCAGTCTATCCAATCTTGCCTCATAACTAAAACCCTCCAGCCCAGGCAACATCCTGGTAAATCTCCTCTGCTCTCTCTCTAGTGCAATCATATCCTTCCTATAATGCAGATTCCAGAACTACATGCAATACTCTAGCTGTGGCCTCATCAGCGTTTTATACAGTTCCAGCATAACCTCCTTGCTCTTATATTCTATGCCTTGGCTAACAAAGGCAAGTTCCCATATGCCTTTTTAATCACCTTATCTACCTGTCCTGCTACCTTAAGGGACCGTTGGACATGCACACCAAGGTCCCTCTGATCCTCAGTACTTCCCAGGGTCCTACAATTCATCGTGTATTCCCATGCCTTGTTTGTCCTGCATCACCTCACACTTATCTGGATTAAATTCCATTTGCCACTGATCAGCCCATCAGACCAGCCCATCTATATCCTCCTGTAATCTAAGACTATCCTCCTCAATATTTACCACCCCAGCAATTTTTGTGTCATGCACGGACTTACTGATCAACCCTCCTACATCCAAGTCTAAATCGTTTATATATACCACAAACAGCAAGGGACCCAACACCGATCCCTGTGGAATCCCACTGGAAACAGGCATCCAGTCACAAAAGCACCCCTTGACCATCACCCTCTGCTTCCTGCCACTCAGCCAATTCTAGATCCAATTTGCCAAATTGCCTTGAATCCCATGAGCTCTTACCTTCTTTATTAGTCACCCATGTGGGACCTTATCAAAAGCCTTGCTGAAGTCCAAGTAGACTACGTCAAATGCACTGCCCATATCTACATACCTGGTCACCTCGAAAAAACCCGATCAAATTGGTCAGACATGACCTCCCCTTAACAAAACACTGCTGACTGTTCTTGATTAATCCCACCCTCCCCAAGTGTGGATTAATTCTGTTCCTCAGAATTGCTTCCAATAGTTTCCCGCCTCTGAGGTTAGACTGACTGGCCTGTAGTTCCCTGGTCTATCCCCTCTGCCCTTCTTGAATAACGGTACCACATTGGCTGTCCTCCATTGCTCTGGCACCTTTCCTGTGGCCAGAGAGGTATTAAACATTATTGCCAGCGCCCCTATCTCCTCCCTTGTCTCACTCAACAGCCTGGGATACATTTCATCTGGGCCTGGAGAGTTACCTATTTTTAAGCCTGCCAGACCACTTAGAACCTCCTCCTTTTCTATGCTAATTTCTTTAATCATATCACTGTCCTTCTGCCTGATTTCCATACCCACGTTGTCCCTCTCACATGTGAACACTGATACAAAGTATTCATTTAGAACCCTACCTACGACTTCCAGCTCCACACACAAATTACTACTGTGGTCCTTAATGGGCCCTACTCTTTCCCTATTTATCCTCTTACTCTTAATGTACTATATTATACTCTAATATTCAGAGTAAGAATGGGGTACATGTGAATTCACAGGTGAACTGTGGCCAGGCATATCACACTCCACATGCAACCAAAGCAGATTCTATACATTTCTCAACAACCCACCCAGATGCTTGTCACGCCGAGAGCCAACCAGCTTCACTGAAACCCTGTCTTTCTCATGAGGGTTTCCAATCCCCACATTTGAAGAACTTGCCTTGGACTTCTCTCCCAAAGTCGCCCCCACTTGGATGGCTTCAACAAGGATCCACCTCTAGGGTTTCAATCTCACCTTCTGAGATTCCTTTCCTCTGGACCTCTGAGTACACTTACACTTCATCTTCCAAGCACACTTCCAGGTCTTCAGCTGTGCCAAGCAGAACACCACTGCTCCAAAAGGGTACCTCTGCCCTTAGGGTCTGCAGCATGATGCCAACAAACATTGGATGCCTTCTTGGATCTTCATGGGTTCTTTCATGCCCACTTTGCTTCAAGTCTGCTCCTCGTCACTCTTTCTTTAACTTTGAGGCTTTTTCTCTGCTCCTCGCATTTACTTGGCTCAATGCGATCTATCTCTGATCCCTGTCATTGCGCCTGCCTGAAATGTGACCTTCTCCTTGGGTTCGTGACCTTCTCCTTGACCCCCACATGCCCTGTTCCCTGGGACACCTACTTTAGAATGACACTCTTGTTCAAGTCACCTGACCTGCACTTTCGCACCATTTCACTTTTCTTTTTTTTCCTTCTACCCACAGAATCGGTTCCCAGCCTAAAGATGGTGAAATCAATGAACTGCACATGTGCCGCCATTCTCTGGTCAGCACATGTGCACAAGTCCCGAGACCCACCGCGATCTGAAGTCCCTGAACTAGGTAAGTATCAGAGTTCGTTACTTTATGTACATACATGTCTACTTTTAGCAATCCTAAATGACTCCTCCCAAAAGTCGCTCAACTTGTCCCAAACAGTGTCCCTGGACCTGCCCAAAAGAGTAGCCTGTTTGTCCAAATGATTCCAGCAACTTTAGACCTTTTCTCAAATGTCTGAAGCCCACATATCATGTTTTGGGCATCCCAAAGTCAAAAATTGGATCTGTATGAAGACCTTTACATGTGCAGCTGCCTTCGTGAATCACAGATGTGCACTGAAAATTGTGAGTGCCGGGTTTGGGGACGGGACTTCCGGAATCAGGGCTCCAATGCCATTTTGGCTAAGCTCCATCATTGTGAACATTCAGGCCACAAAGACTAAAATCTGGAAGTCACATAAAAGTGTGGTGGAATCAGATTCCACAGGAACTTTCAAGAAGAAATGGGGCATGCACTTGACTCATAGAGGTATAGAGGAGAGTTTTCCAGTTCCCTAGCCAGCAGGTTTGAAGGCAGGGGAGCCTGTAAAATTCAGCATGTGGTCTGCCCAGCTCCCTGATCCATCTCCCACTTTACACTGTGTGGTGGAGGCACCAGCTATCCTCCCAACCTTGGGCCTGTTGAGGCCCTTAGGGACCAACTAATGCCTCATCTCAGCCCCACTGCTGCTTTACCTGTGGCAGGGTGAGGCCCACACCAGGTGGGTAGCGCAGAAGCTTTTACTGGATGAGCTGGTGTTGGGTAAGGGGAAGGTCTTTATTAGGAGTCCTCTGAGTCCATTGAAGGCAACCACTCTGCCGCCCCTAAAAGGTCACGCCCCTCCCCTTTAAACCTTCCTCTGGTCTCTCAAGCATGGCCCACACCTCTCTGGCTGGGGCCTGCCAGCCAGGCCCCATCCATACCTGCCTCCTTCGCTCCTCTTCTCCGAGGGCTGTTTGTAGTACCAGCACTGGCCACAGGTTGAACCTGGCGCTGCTGGGCTACAGAGTTGCCAGCCATCGGATTGGCCAGCGGCTCTCCAGGGCGGCCTTCCTCCCCAGATGGGGGGCAGAAGTTTTCCTTTTGGCCAACTAACACCCCATCGAGCATTAAGTGACTGTGGGGCAGCCGGTATCAACGGTGACATATTCTCCATCGACTCTTTGGGTGGCTGAGTGAGAAACCCCATCATCCGAAAAATCCTGCCAGAGAGGTAGTTTTGGAGTAATTAAGACTAAAACACTGTTACAAGCACATGGTGCAGCCAGCTAGATCTTCTTAAAGGCAGGCTATCCCTCTTAAAGGGAAACTGAACTGAATAATATTATTGGGATTTAAATGATTGAAAATTGAACCGCAGGGCACGGAGAGAGTTCCAGGGTAATGGATGTAGCAGTGCAAGCCTCAGGAGCGGAGCTGGGCAGGGGGAGTAATGCCGCTGTGTCATGAGGGACCAAAACTCCTTCAAGGTCCACCCTCAGAAGGGATTGGGAGCAGCTGGCCAGAGAGGTTAATTCCCAGTGTCTGTATCTGAGGACTTGGCAGCAGTGTCACAGCAAATCTAAAGACTTTATGTGGGAGTTTGCATCTTCATGAGACATCTCCTGCCCAAGCCAATACCAGCTTCACAAGATGGTCAATACACTGCACCCCCAACGTTCACCATCGGCCCTGGCACCCAGGGCTGGCATCTAACAACCTGCTACCTTACCCCACCCTCACACACCTTCCAATGATGCTAGCATCACACCCAACTCTAAATGTCTCCACATACCTCCAGCTATTTAGCACATCATCCATACACAACGCTACACAATCACTCACATTTTGTCGTCTCTCATTAGGGCAGGATGGCAGAGAATGGAATGGAGCAGAGCAGAGCCAGTGGGGGAAGGGAAACCTGCGCCTTCTGAGCCCTACATGGGAGATGGTTCTTAAAATTGTGGAGCCCATTGCGACAGAGCCCGTGGTGTGCAGCATCACTGAGAACGTTGAGAATAATGGTACGTTGCTGCTTTATGTCTCTTCTCAACTCCCATCTCACACTCATCCTGTTGTAATCTGCTGTAATGAACAAGCTGCCGATGGTGAGACTCTGGACTTCTTGCTTCCCACCCCAACCCCCTTCCCTCACACCAACCTTCCCCTTCCGAGTTCCTCTTTTCACACACCGGAGAACTACTGCCTGGGCCAACCACAGCAACTCCAGGAGGGACAGAGAGAGGAACAGCACAACATGATTGCTGAGGCTCTGACACTTGATCTGATACTCACTGCCACCATCTCTGATAGCAATACAGCTCATACCTTGAAGTATAGAGTTAGGGTCAGCATGTAGGGAGTCAGCAGGTATGAGTGGGCAGCAGCCAGGCTGGGAAAAGGATAAATCATTCGCCAGAACATGGGAGACTGAGGCTGCATTCTACTAAAGATGACTCACACGAGGACAATGGTGGGCTGGCCTACAGGGGAGAGCTGAGGGACATGAAGACTGAGATGCTGGATACATTGACCTGTTGGACAGTCACCTGCCTTTGTCAAGGAGCATGGGGAAGCCCAGCTCCAAAGTTGACAGTGGGCATCGCTTAGAGCTTGCCCTCTTTGCAGCCTCTGTTCCATCTCTCTGTCGTTTTACAGGCCCAGAGGCACTGTCACTGCTGCTCCCATACCTGCTGCAGTCTTTCTGCAGACAGGTCACCTCCTCCTCTACCCTCTGTGTGAGGGTGCAGCAACACTCCCTGCCAGATTCAGAAATTCATTAGAGTACCTTGACAAACACATCAGTGCACCTTCACAGACAGTTTGCACGACCAAACGTTCTTCAAAATGACTTCACCTGCAATTGGGGTGCCTGGCTCTTTAAGTGAAATGCCCAGCTTCCAGCTTGACGCCCGCTGTTTGTTGAGTGATTGATGAGTTTACTGCCAGGACCTGCGTGGTAACGTGACATCACATCAGTCAGTTGGACTATGTGACATCTGTATTACACAGATTCACAGCCTTGCAGCGTACACCAAAGGGCCTCCCCATGGAGCATTTTCCTGATCGAATGTTCCACAAACCATACAGGAAGCCGTCCGCAGCAGACTGCGCCCCAGTAAAGCAGCCCTGGACCTCGAATGCTGCTGGCAATTATTTTGCACCCACAGTCGGCTGAATAAATGGAGAACATGTACTATATGTCTCTCTGCAGGGTGTGAAATGTTTAATTTATATGGCTCAGGTTCAGAATACAAGCTTTCAATTAATTTTAGGCATCATATGTGCGGCTACATGAAAAATATCTGCACTCCTCATACTCTTGTTGCTCATCTTGCCATGCTAATTAGTAAACCTTAATGAAATGAATTCTCTTACATGACAGCTTCCCAGTCAATTGGACGTATTTGTGCAGACATATGAAAGTGTGTGCGCAGAGGACATAAAACCAACACCAAAAACAAAAGTGAGATGACTGACAAGCAGGAGATCGAGATAGCAGGAGGATAGCACGGTGCAAATATTTGTCTGCTCGTGCATTCTAATAACACAAATCCCAGCAGGCCAGGTGTTTGGTCAGCTTGCAAAGACAATTGGAAACCCTGAATCGTAAAAAAATACGATAAACAGAGAAAGAGCAAGCTGTAGGGGTGGGCACAGAGAGAGACAAAATAATCAGCAGACAGTGAGAGTGAGAAACATAAAAAGAACTCAAGCGTACAAATGAGTATTAAAATAACAAATGAGCTTTTGAAAGGAGGAATCCTCATTTTTTTTTTCCTTTGTTATGGTCAACAGTTCTGATGTGAGGCAGGAGAATGCCAGGTGTTTGGGAGATGGTTATTGATAGCATTTTCACGTCCCTCTTTTTTTTCATGAAATTTTCAGTTTGATTTTAATTCGCATTCTCTTTTTGCTTCTGCTTTAACACTGAGACAACCCTAATGTATTTCTGATTGGAAAAAGGAGCAGGAGAGCTGTGCAGAGAGCTGCTGCAGTGTCAGAATCAACCACACAAAGGAACCAAATGGGAGCCAGTTGCCACTGGAAACGCCGTCTTGCAGTTTTCCATTTTTAATAGAACTTGTTGATGAAATAGGAAGTGTTTCTCCAGAAAATATTAGCTAAATGGAGGTAACAGTCTGTCCCATTACTGCAGCAGAATTGCAATAATGTTAAGTTAAGAGCAACATTATGCAGTGGAAACTCATATGAGAGTGTCACATGTAGAATCATTCAAACTTTTATCCATGTTTCATATTACACTTTCTTAAATTCTTGCTGAACTCTGCACCCCATTCTAACTATTTCCATGGGTCACCTGGGCAACCTTTTCCCAATCGGCTTCAGAAGGTTGGAAGTTTAAGTTTCATATCAACGTATGAACTCAAAGGCCTGAGTTTTATGTTTCGAGGTCAGGCGCATGCCCAGTCCCAGCCCATGTAAAATTGTGCGAAATGATGTCAGGCTTGCACCCCAATGTCATCGGGCGCACGAGAAATACCGAGGTCAGCGGGCGTGCAACCGTCGACAATTAAAGGGCCGGCTGATGCCGTTAAAAAGCCTATTGTCTAAGGTTTTACGTTGCCCGTGTGATTTTGCGCTCATCGCACAGGCAAAACGGGCAGGCAGCTTTTTATCGAATTGTCAGCAAAAGGCAGGATCAAGAGGACCCGGAACATTGCCATGGTGAATAGTGAGGGGTGTTGGAAATAGTTTGACATTGGTTGCTTAGTGAAACTTGACAATTTATCTCTGTTTTGAGATTCAGTAATTACATTCCTAACCTTCATTTCGGGGCCTATTGGTGTCTCCAAGGCCCCTGGAGGATTTAAACCTTTTGGACCCATCCAGTAACCAGACAGCCTCCTGTTTCTCTGTAATGGGGATTGTCTCCTCCACTGGTGGCAGCTCCTCCTCTGAGGAGGAAGAGAGGGGCAGAAGGGAGAGGAGGCCAGGTGTCCTCAGGCAGTGTCCAGGGGAGTGACCTGTTGGGGGAGAGGCGCAGGCACAAGGGGCGCAGGGCCAGCAGGCAGTTCAAGGTGGAAGGGGCCGCAGAAGGCACCACTATCCTGCTGCCAGAGTACACAGGCAATGATGGAGATACCTCAACATGTCAGAGGTGCGATGCCAAAGGAGGCTCCTCCTCTCCCGGGAGACTGTGACCTCCATATGAGAGATGATTGGGTGGGAGATCACCTCCAACTGTGTGGGTGGACACCCCATGCCAGTGGCTCTGACGGTCACAGTGGTCCGCAAGTTCTATGCCTCCGGCTCTTTCCAGAGGTCAGTGGGGGATCTGAGTGGAGTGCGTCATCAGCTGTCCACACTTGTATCAAGCTGGTGACTGACGCTCTGTTCAGGTGGGTCATGACGTTTATTCATTACCCTACGGACGAGGCCAGCCAGGCTGAGTGAGCCAGAGGCTTTGCAGCGATTGCTGGATTCCCCCGCTTCCAGCGTGTAATTAACTGCACACATACTCATGTGGCCATCATGGAGCCAGCGTGTCATCTGGGTGCCTTTGTCAACAGGAAAGGATTCTACTCCATCAACGCCCAGGTAGCTTGTGGCCACAAGATGCAGGTTCTGCAAGCGTGCGCGAGGTACACTGGCAGCTCCCATGATGCATACATTCTCCGACACTCACAGGTGCCAAGGCTGTTGGTGGCCCCAGCTTGGTTGGTTGGGTGGCTGCTGGGTGACAAGGGCCATCCAATGAAAAGGTGGCTTATGACACCTCTCTGGCACCCAAGAATAGAAGCAGAGCGGAGGTATCATAGAAGTCATGGCTCCACAAGGGCAGTGATTGAGAGGATCATTGGTCTGCTGAAGATGAAATTCAGGTGCCTGGGCCGTTCAGAGGGAGTACTACAATATCCTCCAGAATGTGTGTCTCTCCACATGCTGCACTCTCCACAATCTGGCCCTGGCAAGGGGGGACCCACTGGAGGAAGAGGATCTTGAGGCAGCTCCACAGGCCACAGATGATGAGTCCAGTTTTGGATCAGAAGAGGAGCCCGGGAAAGAACACCGTGGGGATGTGGAGGCAGACCTCTGGAGCCTTCAGGGAGGCAGAGGCAACAGTGAGGCCTTAACTCAACGCACCTTCAGCAAGGCTGCCAAGGCACTGTTTCTACCTCATGCCAGGGGTGCCGCCTCCATCCTGGGTGTCTGAAATGAACCGTTCCATTGAACCCAAAGTCCACTCAGTGCCTGATCAATAAAGCTTAGAGACACACACGTTCAGCCCGAGATACTGGCATGCCCTGCACCTACAGGCAAGTGAAATATATTCAGACCATTAACACAAAAGAAATATTGAGATGCTCTTGGCACTTACTGACAATGAACGTAACGTTATCAGGTGTTAACAGTTACGCCAGTAAACAACTTAACAAATAATGGCAGAATGGAAGATCACCCATGAAAAGTTCCTCTTGTGCTCACGGTGACTTAATCAAACATTTGCAAGTGCTACATCTTGGTGCCCCCCCACCCCTCCCCTTGCTGGCAGTGGCATTGGGGGCAGCATGCTGACTCAGGTCTCCTGTTGGTCCTGAGGACCTTGGCGGCCGTCCTCTGGCTGGCAGACACTACACGGCCACCACCAGTGAGGGTCCATCCAGCGCCATGGCTGGGCATTCCTCAATCGTTGCGGCCACATCAGATGGCACAGTCACTGGCAGAGGGGCTGAGAAGCTGCTGCCAGAGCTCGCTGAGAGCAGCTCACAGAGATGGCACGGACCCCATCCGCCAACCTGAGGTCGGTCTGACCTCCCTGCTTGCCATTGATGGATGGGCAACTAGTGGATATACTAGGTACCTCATCCACCTCCCATACAGGCAGTGACCTCCTGAGGCCATTACCTGTGTGAGGACTTGCAAGTCCAAGCGCAAACCCAAGAACCCTTGATTCTGTCCCTGGAGCTGCTCCTCCATGAGAGCCGCCACTCAGGGTCAATGCAGTGCTCATGCTCCTCATGAACTCTTCCGTTGCATGCAAACCCTCGGGAATCTCTGCCAGGTTCTCCCGCACATCCTGCTGGACATCCAGCATCTGCCACCTAATAAGCGACACTAAGCATGAAATTCAGGCCATGATCTACACTTCAAAATACTTCAGAGGTTATGAAGTCCCTCATTGGCATTCTGAAGTCATGAAAGGGATCATAAGTTATTTACTTATTTTTTCTTTCATCAGTGCAGATTTGAAAAGTACATTCTTTGTACCGCCCAAGAACATTGTGCAGGATAAATACCAAAGAAACAATTTAACTAGTCCTTCATCTTGTTTGTTTGTTTGTGGGACTGCTGACTTCTCTTTTCCTCCATAGTCATTTGCTATGTTAAGCACTGAACAAATGGAAATATTATAGCATAATCGCAAATGTCTTGGGTTTCTCAAATTCCAATATTTAAATTAGGGCTTCTTCCATTAAGGGATTTTATTAAATATAACATTTCAGAAGTGATTCAAAACTGCATTGTGTATTTGTTTTTGTTGTATAATTCCCCTCTTACTTCTGAATTTTTAAGAGCACCTTAAGTATTTTGTGAAGATAAACAAAGTAAATAGAACTTTCCAACATTGTATTTCGACAGCTGAGACATATTGGCTGTAACATCGCAAGGGCATTGCCAATAAACAGCTTTTCTCCACTTGGTAAAATCTGACAGATAATCCAATACCAGCTGTAATCCTGCAACTTTCCCTAAAGGCAATAAATGCTCAAAAATGAAATATTAAAATATTCAGAGGTCCACGGCTCACAGTTTATATATTGTAGCACTGGTGCCATGTGTTCAACAGACCTGCTATTTATGACAGGTCCATGAATTTCTCATTTTATTACATACTTTGAGAAGCATCCAGCATGTATAACATTTAAAAAATAAATACCTGGCATCCAAACGTGCTGGACAAGACCTCCATTGGCATGTTTGCTGCTGGAACTTTGTGCGTAGGACATTCCTGTTAAGCACCGAGATGTGACAAGATCGGCCTCTTCTGCTTTCAACTTGGCCAATAGCTTGTCTAACTTGTGTGGTTAAGCCAAGTATTTGGATTGAATTATCCTCTTAAGAGTTGGTGTATTGCTATGTCCGAGCCACATAGCATTGTTTTACTAAGTAAAAGGTCAAATTTGAACAATTGCCGTTAGCAAGTTTTTACAACGACCATCATTTGTGAAATTAGTTTATCACCAGCTGAGAATAAAATCGCACCCATTCTAAAGCAATCTTTAAAAATATATTCACAAGATTGCTTCTCAACTTGTAAGCGTTTCTTGCCTAAGTAACATCCTTCAATTGTTTTTCCTGACTAAACTTGCCTGGTCTTCTGCTGAAGGGATTGCCTTTTTGCGGAATATTTCATATAACTGTATAGAGGATATGTATGTGTGTATATGTATAGAGGATATGTATATGTGCATATGTATAGAGAATATGTATGTGAGTATATGTATAGAGGATATGTATGTGTGTATATGTATAGAGGATATGTATATGTGCATATGTATAGAGGATATGTATGTGTGTATATGTATAGAGGATATGTATATGTGTATATGTATAGAGGATATGTATAGAGGATATGTATGTATGCATATGTATAGAGGATATGTATGTGTATATATGTGTAGAGTGTTTGTTGGCTTTGGAAGGTCTGCAGTGTAGTTTCATATAATAATAATGGGGCTAAAAGGGTCAAATCATGAGTATGGGTTACATAGACAAGTCTTACATTTCCTTGAAAATAAAAGGTCTAGTTGAGGAGTTTAAAAAATGATTTAAGGAACATACATATGAACATATGAATTAGGAACAAGGGTAGGCCATTCAGCCCATCAAGATTGTTCCACCATTTGATCTGATCATGGCCTCAGATTTCCTTTCCTGTCTACCCCCTGCAACCTTTGACTCCCCTTGTCAATCAAGAATCTAGCTAACTCAGTCTTAAGAATATTCAATGACCCAGCCTCCACTGCTCGCTGGGGAAGAGTAATTCCACAGATTAATGACTCTGAGAGAAAAAAAAAAAAATCCTCATCTCAGTCATAGAGATGCGAGGCCCCTTATTTTTAAATTGTGTCCCCTCATTCCAGACTCTCCCACAGGGGGAAACATCCCCAGCATCTACCCTGTCAAGTCCCCTCAGGATCTTTATATGCTTCAATTTGAGCACCTCTCGTTCTTTAAACTCCATTGGGTACAGGTCTGGCCTGCCCGACCTTTCCTCATAAGCTTACACCTTCATCTCAGGAATCAGCTGAGTGAACTTTCTATGAACTGCTTCTAATGCATTTATATCCTTTCTTAAGCAGAACAGACCAAAACCGTACACAGATGTGGCCTCACCAGAGCCCTGTACAACTGGAACAAAATGTTCCTGCTTTTATATTCCATTCCCTTTGCAATAAATAACAACATTCTATTTGCCTTCCTTGCTGGTACCTGCACATTAACTTTTTCTGATTCATGTACCAGGACAGCCAGACCCCTCTGCACTGCAGAGTTCAACAATCTCTCTCCATTGTTTTTGATTCTTCCTGCCAAAGTGGACAGGTTCACATTTTTCCCACAGTATTGTCTACCTGCTAAACTTAGGCCCACTCACTTAACCTATCTAAATCCCTTTGTAGACTCCTTATGTCCTCTTCATAACTTACTTTCCTACCTATCTTTGTGTCATCAGCAAATTTAGCAACCATATATTCGGTCCTTTCATCTAAGTCATGGATGTAGATTGTAAATATTTGAGACCCCAACATTGATACCCGTAGCACTCTACTAGTTACATCTTACCAATCTGAAAATGACCCATTTACCCCTAATCTCTGCATCCTCTTAGCTAATCAATTCTTTATCCATGTTAATATGTTATCCCCTACCCCATGAGCTCTTATTTTGCATAGTAACCTTTGATATGGCACATTATCAAATTTTTTTTTGGAAACCCAAGCACACCACATCTACAGGTTCCCCTTTATCCATGTGGCTTGTTATTTCCTCAAAGAACTCTAGTAAATCAGTCAAGCATGATTTCCCTTTCACAAAACCATGCTAACTCTGCCTGGTTGCATTAAAAGTTTTTAAAATGCCCTCCTATAACCTCCTTAAAATAGGTTCTACCATTTTCCCTGTGACAGATGTTAGACTAACTGGCCTGCAGTTTCCTGCTTTCTGTCTCCCTACTTTCTTGAATAGAGGAGTTACATTCACTATTTTCTAATCTGGTGGAACCTTTCCAGAATCTAATAAATTTTGGAAAATGACAACCAATGCATCTATTACCTCAGCAGCCACTTTTTTTAAGACCATAGGATGCAGGCCATCAGGTCCTGGGGAGTTGTCAGCCTTTAGTCCTAATATTTTTCTCAGTAACCTTTCCATGCAATTGTAATTGATTAAATTTCTTGCCTCCCCTTCGCCTCTTAATTTAAATGTATTTTGAGATGTCTTCTACAGTGAAGACAAACACAAAATACCTGTTCAACCCTTCTGCCATTTCCTTTATTCCCATTATTAATTCCCCAGACTCACTCTTGAGAGGACCCATGCGCACTTTAGGTCTTCTTTACTTTTTAAATACATATAGAAGCTCTTGCTACCTGTTAATATTTCCAGCCAGCTTTCTCTCATACTCTAATTTCTCCCTCATTTTTAGTCATCCTTTGCTTGTTTTTAAATTCTGTCCAATCTTCTGACCTACCACTAATCTTCTCAGGATTGCATGCATTCTTTCAATTTGATACCATCCTTAATTTCCTTAATTAGCCGCAGATCATGCATCCTTCTCCTATGGTCTTTCTTCCTCACTGCAACATGCCTTTGCTGAGTGTTGTGAAAAATCTCCTTAAATGTCTGCCATTGCATCACTACTGTCCTACCATTTAATCTATTTTCCCAGTTCACTTTAGCCAGCTTTGTCTCCATACCCTTGTAATTAGCTTTATTTAATTTTAAAACACTAGCCTTAGACCCATTCTTCTCACCCTCAAGCTAAATGTGAAATTCAATCACTTTATGATCACTGCTATCTAGAACATCCTTTACAATGAGGAGTAGATAGAGAGAAACTATTTACTCATCTGGATAGTCCAGAACAAGGGGGTCTAACCTTAAAATTAGAGTAGGGCATTCAGAAAGGATGTCAACAAGCACTACATGACAAAAAGGATTATAAAAGTCTGGATCTCTCTCCCTCAAAATGTCATTGAGGCTAAGTCAATTAAAGATTTCAAAACAGAGAGTTTAAGTTAGGAAAGGAATGTGGTGTCATGGTGGCAAATGGAGTTAGATACAATCAGCTATGATCTAATTACCTGGCAGAAGGCTTGAGGGATTGAATAGCCTTTTCCTGCTCCTATGTTCCTATCTGTTCATACCACAGATACCTATCAATAAGTGGCTATTATTTCGGTATAAGCCTTGATTTTTAGTGTTAGCAAGCTGCATGATCACTAATGGGGGGCGCTATGGTCTCAGCCACTACTGTCAGCAGCTGTACAATTGCCAGTGGTAGCACTGTGGCCTCGACCACTCGTGTGAGAGATGAACACTTCTGGCAGGGATTTCTTCAAACTAACAGGAAAGGGATCTTGCCTGATTTTCTTCTTGGAACTGAGGCCAATTTTAATGGCATTAATAGTGTCCCAGCTGAGGGCTATCCAATGTAACAAATGTGGTGGAAAGTAACCTGTGAGCTATTGACTGGATGAACTCTCTGACCATCAGGGAACTAAGAATTGCGCATGTAGCTATCCAAGAGTAGGTTTCTCTATCAGTCATTACACTAAAAGTTAACTGGTTATCTATTGGACTGTTCAGGCAGCAACCTTTGCAGCACCAGAGGGATCTACTCCTCTGTGTACTTGCTTTTTGTGCAGAACTCCCATAGCTTAGGGAGAGTGTTTATTTCGGAAGCAGAGTGACAGCAGTTATTTATCATCCACTTAAGGATAAGGGTTACACTTCTTTCAAAGATCCCACATGCTACAGAAGATTGTAAATAAGCAAAGCCTTCAAGCTTAGAAGATAGAATGCTATTTCCTAAATCCACATATTGCAACTTTCGACTCTGAAGTGGTCAATTCAATGAATCACTTCACAGTTTTGCAAAGGGAAGATTGAAAATATTAAAGATAAACTAAATCCAATTATGCTAAAGTCTCTCATTTTTTATTAGGCAATAAAAGCTTAAACAAATTTTAAAAGTAG